>NW_025187830.1:1187-3057 GCF_004010195.1 Chiloscyllium plagiosum | reverse complement strand
TCAGGTTCTGGGTCAGGGTCAGGGTCAGGGTCTGGGTCTGGGTCAGGGTCTGGGTCTGGGTCAGGGTCAGGGTCTGGGTCAGGGTCAGGATCTGGGTCTGGGTCTGGGTAAGTGTCTGGGTCAGGGTCAGGGTCTGGGTCAGGTTCTGGGTCAGGGTCAGGGTCTGGGTCTGGGTAAGTGTCTGGGTCAGGGTCAGGGTCAGGGTCTGGGTCAGGTTCTGGGTCAGGGTCAGGGTCTGGGTCTGGGTCAGGGTCTGGGACTGGGTCAGGGTCTGGGTTTGGGTAAGTGTCTGGGTCAGGGTCAGGGTCAGGGTCTGGGTCAGGATCAGGGTCTGGGTCAGGGTCTGGGTCTGGGTCAGGGTCTGGGTCAGGGTCTGGGTCAGGGTCTGGGTCAGGGTCTGGGTAAGTGTCTGGGTCAGGGTCTGGGTCAGGGTCAGGGTCAGGGTCTGGGTCAGGGTCAGGGTCAGGGTCAGGGTCTGGTCAGGGTCTGGGTCAGGGTCAGGGTCTGGGTCTGGGTAAGTGTCTGGGTCAGGGTCTGGGTCAGGGTCTGAGTCTGCGTCTGTGTCTGGGTCAGGGTCAGGTTCTGGGTCAGGGTCTGGGTCAGGGTCTGGGTCAGGGTCTGGGTCAGGGTCAGGGTCAGGGTCTGGGTCAGGGTCTGGGTCAGGGTCAGGGTCTGGGCCAGGGTGTGGGTCAGGGTCTGGGTCAGGGTCTGGGTCTGGGTCAGGGTCTGGGTCAGGGTCAGGGTCTGGGTAAGTGTCTGGGTCTGGGTCTGGGTCTGGGTCTGGGTCTGGGTCAGGGTCAGGGTCTAGGTCAGGGTCAGGGCCTGGGTCAGGGTCAGGGTCAGGGTCTACATCAGGGTCTGGGTCTGGCTCAGGGTCTGGGTCAGGGTCAGGGTCTGGGTCAGGGTCAGGGTCTGGGCCTGGGTCAGGGTCTGGTCAGGGTCTGGGTCTGGGTCTGGGTCAGGGTCTGGGTCAGGTTCAGGGTCTGGGTCTGGGTCAGGGTCAGGGTCAGGGTCTACGTCAGGGTCTGGGTCTGGCTCAGGGTCTGGGTCAGGGTCAGGGTCTGGGCCTGGGTCAGGGTCTGGTCAGGGTCTGGGTCTGGGTCAGGGTCAGGGTCTGGGTCAGGGTCAGGGTCTGGGTCTGGGTTAGGGTCAGGGTCAGGGTCTGGGTAAGTGTCTGGGTTAGGGTCAGGGTCTGGGTCAGGGTCAGGGTCTGGGTCAGGGTCAGGGTCAGGGTCTGGGTCAGGGTCAGGGTCTGGGTCAGGGTCTGGGTCAGGGTCTGGGTCGGGGTCTGAGTCAGGGTCTGGGTCAGGGTCTGGGTCAGGGTCTGGGTCAGGGTCAGGGTCAGGGTTAGGGTCAGGGTCTGGGTCAGGGTCAGGGTCTGGGTCAGGGTCAGGGTCTGGGTCAGGGTCAGGGTCTGGGTCGGGGTCTGAGTCAGGGTCTGGGTCAGGGTCAGGGTCAGGGTCTGGGTCAGGTTCTGGGTCAGGGTCTGCGTCTGGGTCAGGGTCTGGGTCTGGGTCAGGGTCTGGGTCAGGGTCTGGGTCTCGGTCTGCGTCTGGGTCAGGGTCAGGGTCTGGGTCTGGGTCAGGGTCAGGGTCAGGGTCTGGGTCAGGGTCAGGGTCTGGGTCAGGGTCTGGGTCTGGGTCAGGGTCTGTGTCAGGGTCTGTGTCAGGGTCTGGTTAAGTGTCTGGGTTAGGGTCAGGGTCTGGGTCAGAGTCTGGGTCAGGGTCAGGGTCTGGGTCAGGGTCTGGGTCTGGGTCTGGGTCAGGGTCTGAGTCAGGGTCTGGGTCTGGGTCTGGGTCAGGGTCTGGGTCAGGGTCAGGGTCTGGGTCAGGGTCTGGGTCAGGGTCAGGATCAGGGTCTGTGTCAGGTT
>NW_025187830.1:0-1058 GCF_004010195.1 Chiloscyllium plagiosum | reverse complement strand
CAGGGTCTGGGTCAGGGTCTGGGTCAGGGTCAGGGTCAGGGTCTGGGTCAGGGTCAGGGTCAGGGTCAGGGTCTGTGTCAGGGTCTGGATAAGTGTCTGGGTCAGGGTCAGGGTCAGGGTCTGGGTCAGGGTCAGGGTCTGGGTCTGGGTCAGGGTCAGGGTCAGGGTCTGGGTCAGGGTCTGGGTCTGGGTCTGGGTCAGGGTCTGGGTCTGGGTCTGGGTAAGTGTCTGNGGTCTGGGTCAGGGTCTGGGTCTGGGTCTGGGTCAGGGTCTGGGTCTGGGTCTGGGTAAGTGTCTGGGTCAGGGTCAGTGTCAGGGTCTGGGTCTGGGTCTGGGTCAGGGTCTGGGTTTGGGTCAGGGTCTGGGTCTGGTTGGGTCTGGGTCAGGGTCAGGGTCAGAGTCTGGGTCAGGGTCAGGGTCAGGGTCTGGGTCTGGTTCAGGGTCAGGGTCTGGGTCTGGATAAGTGTCTGGGTCTGGGTCTGGGTCAGGGTCAGGGTCAGGGTCTGGGTAAGTGTCTGGGTCAGGGTCAGGGTCAGGGTCTGGGTCAGGGTCAGGGTCAGGGTCAGAGTCAGGGTCAGGGTCTGGGTCAGCGTCTGTGTCTGCGTCAGGGTCAGGTTCTGGGTCAGGGTCTGGGTCAGGGTCTGGGTCTGGGTCAGGGTCAGGGTCTGGGTGTGGGTCAGAGTCAGGGTCTGGGTCTGCGTCTGGGTCAGGGTCTGGGTCTGGGTCTGGGTCAGGGTCTGGGTCAGGGTCAGGGTCTGGGTCAGGGTCTGGGTCTGGGTAAGTGTCTGGGTTAGGGTCAGTGTCAGGGTCTGGGTCAGGGTCTGGGTCTGGGTCTGGGTCAGGGTCTGGGTTTGGGTCAGGGTCTGGGTCTGGTTCAGGGTCAGGGTCTGGGTCTGGGTAAGTGTCTGGGTCTGGGTCAGGGTCTGGGTCAGGGTCAGGGTCAGGGTCAGGGTCTGGGTAAGTGTCTGGGTCTGGGTCTGGGTCTGGGTCAGGGTCTAGGTCTGGGTCAGGGTCTGGGTCAGGGTCAGAGTCTGGGTCAGGGTCAGGGTCAGGGTCAG
>NW_025187829.1:1676-3057 GCF_004010195.1 Chiloscyllium plagiosum | reverse complement strand
ATCCCTACTCTCAATCTCACTGAGTTCTGATCATTGTCACTCAAATACTCCCCCATTGATAGCCCTTCCAGCTGCCCACATTCATTCCATAAATGATGGTCCAAAACTGTCCCTTCTTTTTCACCATCACCTTCTCAGGGGCAATTAGGGATGGGCAATAAATGCTCGCCCTGCCAGTGACACTCACATCCCAAGAAGCAATTTTAAAAGGACCTGTCCTTTTATGGGGTTTGTTAGGTATTGGCTACAAATGTTCAAATGGATTGTTTTGCCAGTGAATGTTCAGAGTTGAATTCCCTTCAAATGGCAGGGATTAAAATTGTTTCTCTTGTCTTCCAGGCCGTGAAAACTCTCAGCCCAAGCTGACCCTGCTGCCCCCCTCCCCAGAGCAGGTCAATGCCAAGGGCACTGCCACCCTGGTGTGCCTTGCCAATCACTTCTATCCCGATGAGCTGGAGGTGCAGTGGAAGAAGGATGGTGCAGTCATTTCGGACGGGGTTCAGACCAGCAATCACCTGCGAGCTTCGGACAGCACCTACAGTGTTAGCAGCCTGCTGACCCTCTCTGGGTCTGACTGGGAGTCCAACTCTCGCTTCTCCTGTGCCCTCACCCACGTGACCCTCCCCTCTCCCCTCAGCAAGAGCATCAGGAGATCAGAATGTGTGTAGAGTGTTGGAGACAGTCCACAGAGGAGACACAACTTTAAATAGAACAGGGCTGAGCTGGCAGGGCAAAGGTCATTGTCAGCAATGAATTTCAACTCTCATCCTTCTTGGGATTGGCTCAGAGACACAGCTGAGGTTCAAGGGTTAAGGCAGGTCTTTGGGATAATCAAAAACAAGCTTTACTCTGTATCAAACCCGATGCCCCCTGTTCTAGGAGTGTTTGATTGAAGCGTGAAGACTAGTGATACCAAGTAACACCTCTCGAAGATGCTGAAAACTGTCAGCTGTACAAAACAATGTGAACCTCAGAAGTCTCTGCTTCAGTAAACCAGATCTCCTTCCTGCTCAGCCACCAGTTCCAATTTAAGCTTCTGTCACTGTTTAAAGGGACAGGATTCTTATGTTATTGAGAAAATCTCCACAAATGTTTTCCTCAAGCTCCATTCTGGCTGTGAATTTGTGCACCTTCCTCTGTCTGGGCTGTTAATTGCAGTCTGTTTTCTGTCAATGTCAATCTGGAAAAAGGAATAAAGATGAAGACGATTCAGTCTCTGTCTCGTGTGTGCTTTGGGAATGGCCAGAGCTGAAGCCTCAGGGAAAGGCGTGTGAAGTGTTAACCTCCACCTTCAAGGCCTGGAACAAGAGGGGGGAATCAAGGGGGTAATGAGGTCCCTGGAGCAGGAGGGCAATTCTACAACTGCATCCAGAAGGAGTTC
>NW_025187829.1:0-1321 GCF_004010195.1 Chiloscyllium plagiosum | reverse complement strand
CTGCTGGTGGCTCAGAAACCCGTTGGACTTAGTCACAAATTCCGCTGTGGCTCTTTCATTCAAACACAGCATTACCACACGGACACCACATTCAGAGGGCAATCCTGAGATGGGGCAAGTTTGATTCTTGATTCCAATGTGAGGACATGGGGGCTGGGTGTGAAATGTCCAGTCTGAAGCTGATACTTTATAATGAAAAATAGAAACTGTTGTTAGAATAAAGTCAGGTGTTGATGGGAGTGAGGAATATCTCAGTGATCTGTCTCCAGAATCCACAGATGGTACACATCCTTCTGTCAGACCCTGACATCATATATTTCTCTATCTTTCCCAGAAAAGGTGAAGTATTCTCTGCCTGTCTGGGACAGGACATTTTAAAAAGGGCTATGGGAAGGGAACAGTTGACTCTGAATGACAAAGCCAATGGAAGGATGTGGAGCTGGCTCTGTGAAATGTTAGGGCACAGAGGATGACATCAGAAGCAATTCAATGTTGTTGCTCTCTCCTTTGAAATTGCTAAACTGGTAACAATTACTTTTTGCTCTCAATTTGCCCCCTTGTATTTGATCCACGTGCCTTTCTTGCTTTGCTTCTTTCGACTTGAGTCTGTGGGTAGTTCCACCAAAACCCAATCTCCTCACACTTATCCAGGCCCCTGAAGAGATTAGAGACAAATAAAAAACGGCAAATGCTGGAATACAAGGATGACAAACAGGAGGCTGGGAGAACACAGCAAGCCCAGGCAGCATCAGGAGGAAGAGAATTTGGGTATAACCTTTCTTCAGGAAGTGGGGTGGGTGGGTGTTGGGGGAGCTACAGATAAAGGGAATGGCGGGGCCAGGGTGATTAGGTGGGAATAAGTGGAGACAGGTAGAAGATAGGACCTGGTTGGTCGAGGGGATGGATGATTCCGGATTCATCTCTCCCATCGACCAATCAGGTCACACTCTCTGTCTTTTTCAACTATCCCCACCTCACCAACTTGCTCCAAGCCACCCCTTTATCTGCAACTCCCCTCACACCTATCCACGCTTCCTGAAGAAGCGTTACACCTGAAATGTCGACCCCGAAGAGATTAGACAAGGTTATTTCACTGAATCAAATCATCGAGCCCATCAATCCTGAGAACAGAGTCCAGCATTGAAGTCATATTTCCTGTTTGCAAATGTAAAGTGTCTCTCAGGCTGAAAGAAGGAAGCTTTCGATTGAGAAATGAATGACCTTAACCCAGATCCTGAACAACAGCACAACAGAATGGAGTGATATAAATCAGAAACAGGAAAAATGTAGGAGAGCATATATACTGCAGCTCACACTGAGA
>NW_025187828.1:0-3057 GCF_004010195.1 Chiloscyllium plagiosum | reverse complement strand
AACAGGAGAATCGATGTTTCGGGCACAAGCCCTACTTCAGGATCCGGTCTAATATGCAGAATTATTGACTTTAGGTGGCATATCAGAAGTGATAAATTTGCAGGACATGCTTGCTGTCAGATGATTCTTAGGAATGTTGAACTGCGTTTCGACGAGCACCAACTCTATGCTAATCCATTAGCCAGTCTGCCCCAAGCATAGCCCTGTTGTTCAGGTATGTCTCCAACTGATCTGTTGTGACATAATGCGCGAATAACTGTCCAGTTCCAGTTCGGAAGCACGCCGGGCAGATTTTGGAGATGGTCACTGGTGAGTCCGAGGAGCACCGTATCTGATTTCAAGCATTTTTCAAAAATCATGTTCAACAGCTTTGCTCACTGCATGATGGTGTGTTCACTGACCTGAACATGAATAAGATGATTTCAACTGTCACTGCATTGTACAATATTTCGCTTTGTACTCTGGTAATTTAATTAGTGTTCACTTCAATCATTTTTAACTGAAAAATTAATGCTGGTTAATTTACTTTAAATTTGTAGCAAAAAGGTTTTTTGAACAATACGTAGAGTGACGTGCCATATAGTTCCCACAGACTAATCAAGCAAAAGTCAGACTGTGTCCATAAAACAGGATTCTGTTAAAAGGACTCTGTCACAGGCAACATCACCTTACTCTCAGGTGGGTTCTGTCCCACTGACAAAGCAGAGCCAGGCAGAGAGGGTCAGCTCCTTGATATATCGTTTATATCGGACTCAGCAGTTATGCTGGATCCTGCAGCTATTAGACTACTCTGTGGCAGGTAATGAGGAAATCAATAAAAGGGAATTATATAATTGGGCTCATCGTCGTCATTCTACATACTGCAACAACACCACTCCATGTAATGTATCCGTAAGAATGGCCACGGGACGGACTTTGAGGGGAGCATTTGCCATCTGCGCATTTGCTAGACCTTCACAACTTTTTCATGAGCAACCTGCGTTCTGAATGGGACACACTTCAAACAGATCGAGCAATTAACGGCGAGACGTACATGAGGTGCAGTGGGCCATCGGCAGCAGCAGAATCATTCTCTGCACAACTCATTCAGACTGCAACCTCATGGCCCGACATATCTCCTACTGACCAGTAACCATCAAGCCAGGGATCCACCATCGTTGAATGAAAAGTGCAAAACGACATCTCGGTAGCAGCACCGACCCAGAGGTGAGGGGCCAACCTGGATAAACTGTTCTCTTCAACTGCAAAACAGGACGACTTGCATGCTAAACAACAGAAGCAGAAAGGCATGGAGAGCGCTCAGTGATCCCACCATCAATCGTTCAGATCGATCTCTGCGGTCATGCCATAGTTAGTAATAAAAGATGGGATACAATGAAAGAGAACATTGGAGATGGTGGCTGCTTTCCAAAAAAACGAAATCCGCAGTTTTGGGGGAGTGCAGCACACCGGTGAAAAAGTAAAGACGCTGCATTTGTAATAATCTTCAACCAGAAGCGCTGAGCAGATGATCCAGATGATTCAGACTTCTTCCAGGGGCCCCAGAATCACAAACTCCAATTTTCAGACAAATGTATTCACTCCACACACCATAAGAAATGTCTCGAAACACTGGAAACAGTGATTCAAGTCAAGAGCTCGCCATATTTCCAACTGCACTGTCCCAATCCAGCAAGAACACCGACATGTACCAAACATGTGATAACTTGCCTCAGTATTTACTGTAAAGAAAAAAAAAACACAGCACTTACATTGCAGCGAGTAACTAAATGTGAAAGAAGCTGGAAATAATCATGTGATCGATCAGTAATAACGTATTCATTGACGTTCAGTTAGTGTCCAACCAAGCTCACTCAACTCCTGACATCATTGTAATCTAAGTTCAAAATAGGTACATTCGAAAGCGGCAATGAGACTAATTACTCTGAACATCAAGACACCATTTATCAGTAGTTAAATGGTGCCTGAGTAAAGGTGTATGAGGCTGAGTGAAATTGTAGTTCATCAGAACATAAGGGAAGTACTCTCCGGGTTGGAATACTCGCCAGCAACAAAACTGATCGTTTTCGGTGTGAATATGTCGAACCCCAGAAGAATTCTGCAGCTCTTTCGCAGGAAATAGAGTGCCCGAGGCTCAAACATCTTCAGCAATGACACCCGCTCTCCATCTTAAAGTTCGATTTGGGAATTTTCATTCCTGAAACAGGCCGTATTCAATGCAATAAGACTTGGAAAATATCCAGATTTTTTCTGTCAAATTTCGAGTAATTCTCAAGCCACAAAACTTTAAATAAATAATACAATAAAGAATCAATCATTCCTCTTTGATTTTCAAAAAACATTACCATCACTGATGTCTGAACGTAGTATTAATCAGTATCCGGTGTCCTAACATGATCACAAATTACCCTGGCATCGCCATATTTATAACACTGTCTTCAAGAGTAGATCAATAGCCAGGAGTTCGGCAGTACGTTATTCAGCTGCTGACTCTCCAAAGCCTTTGATAGATTGCATCCCAGGAATAACCCAGGACAAAAACAGTAGATTTCATTGCTCTCATTTTCACGAACAGAAATTCCCTCAGTGGTAGCAATGCACACCATCCACAAGATTCGCTGCACCAGCACCTTCTAAACTCACTGCCATACAGGAGAAAAATGGCAGCAGGCACTTTGCAAAAACAGCAATCTGCAAGGTCGTTCCTTCAGTCATTCAGATAAACATGTGTTTGCTCATGAGCTTATGTTTTTCAAATCCTCAGATCACAAAATCAGTCAAATGCAGCAAGACTTGGACAACAGTCAGGCAAGGGCTAACAAGTGACAAGTAAAATTTGTGCCACCCAAATATTAGACAATGACTACCATAAAGCATCTCATCTTCGCCATTCAACATCCAAAGGTTTTGCCATTTTTGAGTCCATTGACACCAGCATACGCAGGTTTATCCAAGATGAAACAACTGCGATGGTAAGAACATCAGATCAGAAGATATGAATATTGCACCTGCTAACTTTTCTCTTGTCGTGCTAAACTCTGCACATTATCTCCGAGG
>NW_025187827.1:0-3057 GCF_004010195.1 Chiloscyllium plagiosum | reverse complement strand
ACAGCCAAAACTCTCGATGTTGATAAGAAGTGCTAAATATTAACTTTGTGATCATGCACACATTTAAAATGTTTAAACTGGTACTTTATGATGTGATGCAGCTGTGAAAATGTTGACACCTCATACTGTGAATTAGGCAGAAACATACGTTTGTCAGAAACTAAAGGAAACAGATTGGCAAGTAAGTTTGATCTAATGTCAGATTTAAATCTGCTATGTTAGGGATCCAATAATGTGAAAGGGGAGTGCTGGCAGTTGTTGTAAGATTATGTCAGGATTGCCTCACGAAGGCATCCCTTGGCAGCGTGGTGAACACTAACAGAGATGAGAACAATCACAGAAAACAACTGCTTGACTGGTTCAGAAATGCTTGGCTTATTTTGAGAGACCAATCATGAATCAGCATAAAACATTCAAAGTTTTTCAATGGTCGGTTGAATTTTGCTTGTCTTTCCGTATGAAGGTCTTGTACAGCCCAGAAATGGCTATAAACAATCGTGACATACTAAAGAAATGGTTTTCTCTTCTTTTCACACTGTACTGTGTCTTCCACACCCCAACCCCAGCACTCCCTCATTGTGGTGTACTCTAGGCATCCTGTGGAAGTCAAAAGAACCCCATACCAACACGACCAAGATGGTTCATGATGCATCTTGAAAACAAATAAAGTCCCAGCAACATTTTCCAGATCATAGGACAGCATTGTCAATACACTCCAAGGGGATGGGTGGTGAAGGCAGCAATAACTAGTTACATTAGCAAGATTACAAGACTAGGATACATCGTATACTGCTTTGTCATTACCCCCAATGAACTTCACCATTACAAGGCTAAACTCGGGAGCATGGGAATCTTCACTGCTCACCTGGTAGTTGGTTTAATTACAACAATAGTCAAGAAGCTCAATATGATCAAAGAGAGAGCAGTTTGATTGACTGGCAAAAGAACTAATGTACCTAATTTCCACTCCCTTCACCATCACTGAACTACGATGTGGGGTTACCTAGCACTTACACTCTACGGAATGGACTATAGCAACTCATTAGACTTACACTGAAAGGACCTTTCCTGTCTATAATCACTATTTCTGAACAGAACAACGATTAGATAAAGGTCTGTTACACCTGATTCTCACTTTGCATGGATATCTCTTTTATTATCACTATGTCAAAATAATGCGATTTATTAAAATTGCACAGACATTGACTAACTTAAGAAACCTAGTTGACCAAGCTTGGAATATTGATTCCCAAGTCTGCGATTTTTTTGTTGTTAAATTGCTTTGGACTTAATTCTGAATAAGTTTATTGATGTTAAATTATTTAATATGTGTTCTTTGATGAATAGCAGTTCTGGAAACATTGTCAGTGCAAACTGTGAGGGGAATGGGAATGCAGGTTCTCCTGGATCAAGTGAAATAATTGCAAAGTAAGTTTAGTGGCAGGTATGACTAAGTCATTATTTCAGAATATGACAAACCATTAGGAAATAACTGGTGAGCTGGTAGTTTGTGCAATGTTATACAACGATAAATGGTAACAACTCGGAGACAATGATTTGATCAGCTCTCAAAGAGGAACTTGCCTATGTTCACTCCCAAATCCTTTTACTATGTGATACTGCAAAACTCTCCTTATGAAAATTGTAGATTCCTTTTGAAGACCTCAGTGAAGCTGCCTCCTCCACTATACCATTAGGCAGAACATTCCAGTTTCAGAACTATGCTGTTTTTTTTTTTAAAAAGTATTCATTGTCACCATTGATTTACTTTGCTGATCATTTTAAATCAGTGTCCTTTTCTTCTCATGCCTTTTTAAAAATATAATCCGCACAGTATGGAAACAGGCCACTCGGCCTAATAAGTCCACACCAACCCTCCAAAGAGTAACCAATCCAGATGCATTCTCCTACCTTTTTATTCTACTCTATCCAAATCCCACATGATTTTGAACACTTGTAAAATGTCTTATTTATCTTCAGTTCTCCAAAAAGAGCAGCCCGATTTTTTTTCAAACTATCCACGTAGTTGTCCAGTTACTCATCTCTGGTACCAATTTTGTGTACCTTTTGTGCACCATCTGAAATCCCTTCCTGAAGCGTGCTGCAAAAATACTAGACATGAGGGAAAAGCAGGACTGTTATAACCATTTCTCATAATTTCCTTATGTCGCACGCGACGATCCTATTTATAATGCTCAGAATCCTAATGATATCTTCAATCTGCACTGCCAACTTTATAATTTGTGTGCACACACACAATATGCAAAAAATGCATTAAATATTAGACTGGGATAATTTAAGAAAGCATTGATTATTGTGTCCAAAGATTTTAGCTTGTATATAAAATGAACAAGGAACAATCCAGAGTAATACTGAGTTGGAGAAGGGCTGAGTTGAATGGAGCAAGAGGGCATTTAAGAAAGGACAGTTGAGCACAAATCTGGGCAATGGTCAGCTACAGCTGTACAGTACAGTTAGTTTGTTTGAATGAAAGCGTTAAGTTCGAGGTTTTGTATAAATGAGAGAAGCTCTTCTCGTTAAACTAAAATGTGCAGTTTGTTTCATTGAATGAATGAGTTAAGCTGAACACTATGAATAAATGAGAAAAGCTCTACTCTTGGAATTAACAAGTGCAGTCTCTGTCATTGAATGAATGCGTGCAGTTTGTTTCTTTGAATGAATCCGTTTAGCAGGTGACAATGAATGAATGGCAAAATCTCCAATCACTGAACTAACACATGCAGTGTGTTTCATTGAATGTAAGAGTGCAGTTTGATTCACTAAATAAAGGATTTAATTTGTTTCATTGAGTCAATGAATACCGTTTGATGTATTGAACCAATGATTGGAGTTATATTCAATGATTGAATGAATGCAATTTGTTAAGCTGTAATGCTGGGGTCATTGAGTAAACGACAGATGTTTTACTCATCGAATTACCACTGCATATTGATTCATTGAATGGATGAGTTAAAGTTGAACCATTAAATGAATGAGAGAAGCTCTACACATTGAATGAATGTGCAGTCTGTTATATTGAATTAATGCGTTTAGCTG
>NW_025187826.1:0-3057 GCF_004010195.1 Chiloscyllium plagiosum | reverse complement strand
TCATACTGGACTCAAAAAAGTTAAATGGTTTCTCTCTGCTCCAATACTGCCAGAACTGCAGAGTTTCTCTCCAGCACTTTCAGGCAGAGAGTAATGGTGCGCGGTTGCTTTCAGACTGGAGGCTAGTGACTAGCAGTGTTCCACAGAGGTTGGTTCTGGGTTTTCATTGCTTGTCATTTATATAAATTATTTGGATGAGAATATGAAAGGCATGGTTTGTAACTTTGCATATGACACCAAAATTGGTGGCACAGTGGACAGTGAAGGACGTTTCCTCACATTACAAAAGGATCTTGATAAAATGGGTCAATCGGCTGAAAAATAGCAGTCAGAGTTCAATCTGGATGAATGCGAGGTGCAGGCAAGAGTGTGTGTTTGCTGCTGTCTGTTGCACCAGGAATGGGATGATTTTATTCCCCATCTCCTGGGTTCAACACATCGATGTCCTTCGTGATCTTTGAGAGGCCTTACTCTCTACTGGTTAAGTCTTGCTATTAATGTAGTTGCACAATATCTTTCAATTATCATTTAACTTACCTGCCCATGCTATCCCATATTTCTTTTTGACTTTCCTTACTTCTCTCAAACTGATGCCCCACACTCTTGATATTGATTAAGAGATTCATTGCAATAAAGTTGTCTGGATCTAAAGTAAGACTCTCTTTTATTCTTGAGTGGATCCTCAATAATCTTAGTCATCCATGGTTCTGTAACCTTACCAGCTTGACCCTTCACTCTGACAGGAACTTAATGCCTCTCAACTCACGTCATCAGACTGTTGACTGCCTCCTCCTTGTCAGACATTATTTTACCTGCTAAAAGTCTACTCCCATCAAACTTGGACAGTCCTTGTCCCATGCCGTTAACATTTATGGTACTCCAATGAAAAAGATAAAATTAATGGACGACGTATTATTTTCCACTAACAGTTATGATTGCAAGACCCAAAAGTATTCCCCCATGTTTACTTCAGTCGCTTGCCTTGCCTCTTTCACAAAACCAGGTCTCGTTTTGTTCCTTCTCTATTAGGATGATCCACGTACTGATGAAGAAAATTGTCTTGGGCATATTTGACAAATTCTTCGTGATTCAACCCTTTAACACTATGGTAGTTCCAATCATATTTTTAGAAAATTAAAATCCCCATTGATACAACCTTATTAAGCTTACATATATCCGAGATCTCCCTACATGTCTGTTTCTCAATTTCTTTCTAACTGGTGGAGAGCATATGGTGCAATAACATCAATGTACTCTTTCCTTTCTTATTTTTAATTTCTATCAATATATTTTCATTGTACGATTTGTCACAAAGGAGCATATTGTGCAATCTCTTCAAAGTGATCTTTGCTTTCTTATTTTTAACACTACCCATGTATTTTACCTTATGATTTTTGAGAAATAACTTCTCCAGCTACACCAATAATTTATCCCTTAATATAAAACGGCAGGCCTCCCCCTCTACACCCACCGTATGCCACTTTTTCTATCCATTCAATGACACCTCGCACCTGGAACATTGAATTGACAGTCTTGAACATCTCTCAAGCGAAAGTGAGGAGTACAGATGTGGAGATTAGAGTCGAGAGTGTGGTGCTTGAAAAACACAGCAGACCAGGCAGCATCCGAATAGCAGGGAAATCAACGTTTTGGGCAAAAGGCCTTCTTCAGCCCTTTCGTGATGAGGGTTTTTTGCCCAAAGCGTCGATTTCCCTGCTCCTCGGATGTTGCCTGACCTGCTGTGCCTTTCCAGCAACATACTCTCGACTTGAACAGCTCTCTACCAACTTTCAGTAATATTTATGACATCCCAATCCTATGTTCTTAAACATGCCCTGAGTTCATCAGCCTTCCCCATGAGACCCCTGACATTGGAATAAATGCAATTTAGTGCTTCAGAATTACTGCATACTTTAACTCTCTCATCTTTCGTTTCTAATGGATGTACTCGACTCACATTCATAACCTTCTCCACCCATCCGTCCATTAACACAGTCGATTAGAATAACCCTCTTGCCTTCTCTACCAATATAATTTCTCTCAATATAGAGTGAGCAAATATCCCTGCTAAGATATTGGTTTAGATTATACGAATCCTTTTTGAACATGTGTTTTCTCTTCCAAAACAAATTCCAATTTCTCAAAAATCTCAATCCCTCAACAACAACCCAGCTCTTCAGCCATTGATTTTTCTCCTTTAACCTTTCGTTCCTCCACCGGTTGGGGTTGGTATTGGCAGTAAACCACAAATTACTACTTCTAAAGTTTTATTTTTAATCTACCTCATCTCATAAATATACCCTGTACTGCCTTAATCTTTTCCCTAAAGATGTCATTCCTACATATATGTACAACAATCTATGACTACTCAATCTCACCTTTAACAATGTACTTGAAACGTTTAGTCATTCTTAAGCCTTGCACAAACCATCCTAAACTCATACTCACTGCCACAGAATCTCCTGCTGATGCCTCTGACTGAAAATCTCACTGTAGCAATAATTCTACCACATTGTCTCTAACGCTGCCTAATATAAAAATCCTTCCAACAATCCAATAACTGACGGCTTTTCCATTTTCCTCAGAAAGACTACGTCCTTCAAAGTTCCAAAAAGTGAAAATCGGTTGATAGAGGAATAGTCGCCGGGGACTTTGAACTACCTTCTTATCTTTCCTGACAGTCATCATTTATCTGACTGCTTTGCTGGGTAGTATTCTTTTTCTAAATCTTCTCGCCAACCTCTCTGTGGCCTCAATAACATTATGCCTAGAAGCAGGATTTTTCACAACACGTTATATATATGTTATCTTTCATTACCTATAGATAATAATGTTAAAATGGAAGAAAAAACATATACATATCAAACATATAAAAATTAAATATAATCAACCCCTTGGCTAATTAACTCAATATAAATATTCAATTTCAATATACTCCTAGAAGAAAAGTCTTCTCCTGAGCTGAAAAAAAAAATCAGGACTCTCCGGAATGAAGGCACAACTCCTTATTATTTTTTTAAAAAAGTTTTATTGTTTCTAAACAAAAACAAAGTTTTG
>NW_025187825.1:0-3056 GCF_004010195.1 Chiloscyllium plagiosum | reverse complement strand
GGGAGCTGTACCTCCTGTCATTTCCAGCAGGGGATGCACGATTCCATCTGTTCGACAGTGATCGAACACAGTGTTCGCAAGCAATGCACAGAGTCGTTGCACACAGCTGTACTTTCCGGGAGGGCAACAGCTCCTGTTTTACAGATCAATTCACTGCTATTCGCTGCAAGGATCCCCTTGCTGGACAGGCAGCTAATCAACTAGTGTGTTCTGCACGGTCTGCACAGATTGTTGCCGTGCATTGAGCAGGACATTCGACTGGTCTGCACATTGCTCCATACTGCACTGACATCTCATTTGGTTTGTGGTATCTGAATCTCTGAGGTAGATTGATTATCTGATATCACTGTCCATTTCAGCTGATTTGTCGCCACATTTATTTTATGTTCTCATTCCTGATATTGGACTCATCAAAATCTGATTCGTCAATCCTGTCCTATTTCTTTAAGACGACCCACATTTCTGCAACGTGGTAAAAACAATGACTGCAGACCCTGATTTCTGCAACTTGCCGATCAAGTACTAATCCAATGATAATATAAATGTCTGTCCTTCTGTACGTTTACCCGACTTTCTTGCTCATATCCCTGGATTCCCGGGTACAACATCATGAAGCTCAGAAGCAATGTGCAAAATGTTGTACCTCAATGTATAGCTCTCCTGTACAACCCTGGTATGGCTCACATTTAGCTCCCTAGTGTATGGAGTGCTGGAATTATGAAACTCAGTAGCACTGAAATGGGGTGTGTCGGGCTGGCGTTCACTTCTGCTGTGTCCCAAGTGGTTCTCCATGTTGGACTGGGGAGTTTCAGCATCTTTTTCTCACATCTTTGAAATCTGGCCAGTGCCTGTCCACCGAGCATCTATGTTTGTCCTTTTCAGATGATCGTGTGGTCAGTTACATGAGAAAGCCCCTCACGTATTTTTCGAAATGCAGGCATCTAACTTGTCACTGAGAGGCTTCTGACTGACGCATGTCCTTGAAATTTAAGTTAAGGTGCTGAGGTGGGTTTGCTGCAGGTTGTGCAGTGAGCTGCCTCTGATATTCCGGGAGTGATGAGGATTAGTGACCCCACACATTGTTTTCCAAGAACAGTTTCTCAAGCTACACTTAACCCAGGAGTTGAGTGTAAGGGGGCACTGATGTAACAATGAATCCGTCACAGTGCAGTATCACCTCCTTCAACACGACCTGCAGCTTCACACCAGGGGGTGGACCGTGCTTCCACGGGTTGTTAGTGTCACACTTTCATTCAACTTCTTTGATCCGGACTTTCCAGACAGGAGGGCGGTGCCATATCGATCATCTCCTCGTATGTCGACGCCAGTGTCACCGTTTGGTGACGGAAGAAATATATCGTGTATCAGAACAACAGGGCACTTGGAACATCAGGGAGCAGAGTATTAGGGAATGGAGCACCACGTCCGATGTCTGAACGATTTGGAGTGAAGCCTCCAGTGCGCACTGTATCATTAAGTCCAGTATTGTCTCTATAGTTCAGTAACATATTCCCTGCCAGTCTCACTGAAATCAAAATGTCATGTATTATATTACGTTAAATTCCACTACTAAACTATTACAGACTGACTTCACTTATCGATATCCATTTCCATAATCTCCAACTTCCCCGATAATTTAATTTCCTGTTTATGTTAGATTAATCGCCAAATTTAGTTGCAGTACATCTGTTCCCTCCTCCTGATTGTTGATGCAGATTGTAAATAACTGAAGACCGAGCACCGGCCACTATACAACTCCAATGGTTATGGTCTGTTAAACAGATTAAACCTGATTTATCCTGGTTGCCTGCTGCCTGTTTGATAACCAATCCACCCCCATTCTTGTATAAAACATTCGAAGGGCTGAGTAAGAATGCCGAGCATTAGACAGCAATTCAGCTTTTCGAGCCTGCCCCGCCATTTAACACAATCATGGTTCTGTCATCTCGGGCTCAAATGCACTTTCCTGCCGACTCTCCATTCACTTCACGTTCACACGATCCAGCATCCCCTGCACTCTGGGGCTTAACATCGCACAGATTTACAACGATTTGAGGGAAGTAAAATGTCCTCAAACCTGTTCAAAGTCTGTTCCAACTTATCCTAAAACTGTGATCTCCTGTTCTAGGTTAGTGAACATGGCAACCAACATACGTCAATGAGAACTCCTCTCATTCTTCTAACTTCCAGAGAGTGTAGGACTGAAGTACTCAATATCTCTTCAGAGGATAAACTCCACAACTCTAGAATCAATTTAGGGAACCTCTGCTGAACTGTCTCAAATGCAAATACATCCTTCCAGCAGTCAGGACAGCAAAACTGCACACAATATTCAATTTGATCTCACAAATACATTGCGTTTTTGCAGCAACATCTCCCTCTCTTTAGAATCGACTGTTTTAGAAATAAATGCTAAAATGACACTGACCTTTCCCATTACCTGCTGCACGTGCATCTGAAATTTCCGTGATATGTGTGAGGACACCCAATAATTCAGCATCTCAGCATTCTGAAGTCTCTCTCTGTTTGGATAAGGCGTTCTCTTTCTGTTACACTGACCAAAATAGACACCCTCATACTTTTCGTGTTCATTTTCTTTTGCCAAATGTTGGCCCATTCTATTCATATCCATTTATAAATTTATTACATCTTCATTTAAATCTCACATATGAGTTTGCGTCATCTGATAATTTGGTTACAGAATGTCTATCCCCTCAAATAAGTAACAGTTTAGATTGCAAACAGTTGGGGCATGGGGACCGAGCCCTATGGCACTCGAGAAGTTCCATTATGCCAAAATGGAAATGATACATTTATTCCATCTCCCTGCATTTTGTTTGTTCTCCAATTCGGTATCCGAGCTAATAAATTACTTCTAAACATACGCAATCGCATTTTACAGAGAAAAACTTTTTTGCATAATTTATTCAATGCCTTATGGAAGTCGAAATATTACATCTCAAGGATCCCAATTATCCAGATTGCTTTTCACATCTTCAAAGAGATTAAGAGAGTAATTGAAATATGGTACTCGAGAAGTTGCATTTTGCCAAAAT
>NW_025187824.1:0-3056 GCF_004010195.1 Chiloscyllium plagiosum | reverse complement strand
AGAGAGAGAGACAGAGAGAGAGAGACAGAGGGAGAGAGAGAGAGACCCTCCGAGCGCAGGATCCATGTCTCCTTGAATGTGGTGTCTCAGGGAGTCGGGAGACTGAGGGAAGGCGTTGGGGGAGCTTTCCCGTGTCGGGTCAGGGGGGTCACTGCGCGGCTGTGTCGGCCAGGCCGCGTTTTGGGAACACCGCCCTCGATCCCGGTCTCCCTCCCATCGGCAGGACGTCGGGAGAGGGTTCGGAAAAGGGGCGTTGTTTTCCCCGGAGCATCGGAAGCTGACGGGGGGTGCCCCTTGTAGAGGTTTATGAAATCACGAGGGGGTGTGTGTGTGGATAGGGGGGTAAGTAGACAAGGTCTTTTCCCCCCCCTGGGGTCGGCGGGGGAGTCCTGGAGTAGAGGTGTGTAGTTTTAGGGTATGAGGGGTAACGTTTTCCCTCAGAGGGTGGTCGTGTGGGGGATGAGGGAAGGGCTGGAGGCCGGTACAGTACGGAAAAGGTGGATGGAGACAGACGGGGAGTGGTTGAGAGGGATGGGGGCCAAGGGCTGGCAACCAATCTGGGCCGCCATGGACGAGTTGGGCCGAAGGGTCTGTTTGCGTGCTGGACATCTCTCTAACTGCGGAACAGGGAGGAAGAGACAACCACGCCTGACCAGGGGGAGTCTGGGATAGCGTTGAAAGCAGAAGCACATAAAGTCGCCAAGAACAGCAGGTAACCTGAGGATTGGGAAACTTGCAAAGACCGACAGAAAGCAAGATGGAGAAGGTTACACGTGAGGGCGAGCTAGCCAGTCACACTGTTTGAGTTTCTTTTGATATATATAAAGGGAACGCAACTGGAGAGAAAATGGCACTGGAGGAATGGTGGTGGGGAACAAGGAAACAGCCGAGGGAGCGAATAATTACTTCACCTCCGTCTTCATGATGGTAGACATAAGTATTATCCCAAAAGAATGCTGGCCATCAAACCGAATAGCCCGAAGGGGGCTACATCTCCTGGACCAGATGGATTACGCACACCCCCTCCCCCGCCAAGAGTTCAAAGGGAGGCAGTTGCAGAGAGGGTGGGAGGTGTGAGTGGGCGATTTCTGTGGAAGGCTGCAACACCGTCAACGTGCATGTGATCCCAGTGGGAAAAGGGAGTCAGGAAATTCCAGCGGGATTAGCTTGGTGCTGGGGTCCATCGCAAAGGATGAGATTTCCGAATGGAAGGTAGGGGTGGCGCGGTTGTTGGCACGGCTGCCTCGCAGCGCCAGGGACCCTCGGGGCGACGCTCCGTGTGGAGTTTGCACGTTCTCCCCCCCCTCCATTTCTGCGTGGGTTTCCATCAGGTGCTCTGGTTTCCTCTCTCAATCCAAAGATGTGCAGGTCAGGGTGGGTTGACTGTGGGGACAGTGTCCCGTAGTGCCCCAGGTATGTGTAGGTTAGGGTGGGTTGGCCATGGGGACAGTGTCCCGTTAGGGTTGGTTGGCCGTGGGGACAGTGTCCCATAGTGCCCAGGGATGTGTAGGTTAGGGTTGGTTGGCCGTGGGGACAGTGTCCCATAGTGCCCAGGGATGTGTAGGTTAGGGTTGGTTGGCCGTGGGGACAGTGTCCCATAGTGCCCAGGGATGTGTAGGTTATGGTGGGTTGGCCGTGGGGACAGTGTCCCATAGTGCCCAGGGATGTGTAGGTTATGGTGGGTTGGCCGTGGGGACAGTGTCCCATAGTGCCCAGGGATGTGTAGGTTATGGTGGGTTGGCCGTGGGGACAGTGTCCCATAGTGCCCAGGGATGTGTAGGTTATGGTGGGTTGGCCGTGGGGACAGTGTCCCATAGTGCCCAGGGATGTGTAGGTTATGGTGGGTTGGCCGTGGGGACAGTGTCCCATAGTGCCCAGGGATGTGTAGGTTAGGGTGGGTTGGCCGTGGGGACAGTGTCCCATAGTGCCCAGGGATGTGTAGGTTAGGGTGGGTTGGCCGTGGGGACAGTGTCCCATAGTGCCCAGGGATGTGTAGGTTAGGGTGGGTTGGCCGTGGGGACAGTGTCCCATAGTGCCCAGGGATGTGTAGGTTAGGGTGGGTTGGCCGTGGGGACAGTGTCCCATAGTGCCCAGGGATGTGTAGGTTAGGGTGGGTTGGCCGTGGGGACAGTGTCCCATAGTGCCCAGGGATGTGTAGGTTAGGGTGGGTTGGCCGTGGGGACAGTGTCCCATAGTGCCCAGGGATGTGTAGGTTAGGGTGGGTTAGGCGTGGGGACAGTGTCCCGTAGTGCCCAGGGATTTGTAGGTTAGGGTGGGTTGGCCGTGGGGACAGTGTCCCATAGTGCCCCAGGGATGTGTAGGTTAGGGTGGGTTGGCCGTGGGGACGGTGTCCCATAGTGCCCAGGGATGTGTAGGTAAGGGTGGGTTGGCCGTGGGGACAGTGTCCCATAGTCCCCAGGGATGTGTAGGTTAGGGTGGGTCGGCCGTGGGGACAGTGTCCCACAGTGCCCAGGGACCTGTAGGTTAGGGTGGGTTGGCCATGGGGACAGTGTCCCATAGTGCCCCAGGGACGTGTAGGTTAGGGTGGGTTGGCCGTGGGAACAGTGTCCCGTAGTGCCCAGGGATGGGGAGGATTGGGAGGGTAATGGACAGGGCCCACTGAGTGTCCAGGCCTGGTCACTGTTGGAGCATCACTTGCACGAGGAATTTCGAAAGGCTTGGGGCCCACACTTTCCAGGTTGGATTCCCGCCCCGGCTGATTTGAATCCAGTCTAATGACGATCGCGAATCCATCACTGATTCTCGGGAAATCCCCATCAGGATTGGGAACGAACTCCAGGGAAGGAAGCTGCCATCTTTCCCCGTGCTGGCCCACGACGGTGCCCTCAATGGCACTCCAGGTAATCAGGGACGGGCAATGAATGCAGGGCATTGCCAGCATTGTGTCCCATGAGACACGGGGCCCTGAAACCGTCCCATCAGACACGGGGCCCTGAATACGTCCCATCAGATACAGGGCCCTGAAACCGTTCCATCAGATACAGGGCCCTGAATACGTCCCAACAGATACAGGGCCCTGAAACCGTCCCATCAGA
>NW_025187823.1:0-3056 GCF_004010195.1 Chiloscyllium plagiosum | reverse complement strand
TCACCCTCTGATCAAGTTTCAATGAGGGTCATAATAAACGTGCACAACATTCCCACATTTTTGCAACAGGCACTTCCACGGCATGTTGAATCGATGTGTTATTCAATTATCTGATTATAAAGTGTAAACCCCACCCCCTGTTTTGGTGGTATTTTGCCTGTCCATTTCAACCACCTGTGGGAAGAAGTTTGGATTCCTCACTTGTTCCGACACCATTTCCTTTGACTTTTAGTATCAACCTTTCTATGTGTTCATCTCTCCCGCCTTCTAAAGCATTATTGACCTTGCCTTTTGGTTTCTTTTCTCACCTCCACCCTCCCAGTTTTAAATCTGTCACATCCCGGATAGTGCCCAGTTCTGGTGCCACAGCATCGATATGAAACATTCCCTCTGTTTCTCCCTCCACAGATGTTTCCCAATCTGCTGAGTATTTCAAGGATTTTCTGTTTGAAATTCAGATATCCATCATCCACAGTGTTTTGCTGTGGTAACAAGGAAGAAGCGGTTTGTTTTCAAAGTAAATAGACAGCCATTTATTTTCAGTGTTTGGGACCGAGCTGTTCTCACAAACCCATATCACAAATGATTTTCTTCTTGCTGACATAGCGTTTCCTGCCCTTCTTCTTCACTCTCCTCACTATCCGTGTCTTGTCTTGCACGAGAAGTTCACTCCGTCGTTTAATTTCTTCTCTTGTGAGAATACCGTCCGCTCCTGCTGCTAAAAAGTCTAAATCATCTGGAAGAGAAGAATAGCAGGATTGGACACAATTCCCAATGGTACTGAATTCTGGACTGATTACATGGTGCTCTGGACTAGTTACTGGGGGCCTGAGTGAATGGTACTAGCACCATACTTTGTTATTTCGAGAATACTGAGGCTATCAGTTCTGACAATTAATCAGTTGTAAATCAATTCCAGCAGCACACCATTTGCTGTTAAAAAGGCAGAAGTCAGGAAATTTGGGAAGGTTCCCTGCTCCTCCAGATGCTGTGCTGCAACAAGAAGGTTGGCTTGGGCAGGGTAGCTTTTTGTAGACCAGTACAGACAGCATGGGCTGGCTGGCAGTAAAGTTCGCATAATAACTACAATAACAGAATCTTACTGAAACAAATGGAAGAGTGTGGAGTTGGTATACAAATGTGATAGGTAGCCACAAAATGCACATAAAAAGAAAGAGTGTGCGTCACATTCAATCATTGTAATTAGTAGCCTTATGAACGGTAATAACCCTTACAAGGCCCATGGAGAATCACTAATTAATCTACCTGTCGAGCTGTTCCCTTGGTAACAGGCAATAGCCTGCCCACCTCGAACTCATCACCTGAGCCTGGTTTGGGGCCCTCTTGTGGCACAGTGGTAACATCCCTTACTCCTGCATCGGAGGTCTGGGTTCAAGTCCACCCTGTTCCAGAGGTGTGTAATGATATCTCTGAACAGGTTGATTCAAAAAAAAAGGTAAGATAAAAAAAATAGAAAATGAGGTCAGGATGAGGGCACTGTTGTGGTACAGTGGTGGTATCTCTATCCCTGGACAGGAAGTTTAAAGTCCTGCCCATTTCCAAGGTGTGTAATAACATCTCTGAACCGGTTGATTAGAGAAATAGGTTAATAAAAAATTAAAAACATTAAAGAGCTGTGTTCTTCTCCTTATCTCTCCCTGGTTTGCCCTTCTGCAATTTGCATGTAAATTAAGAAAAAAAATGAGGCCTGTGTTAACGGCTTTTGTCGCGTGGTGGTAGAATATCCTTGCCTCTGAGCTAGGAGGCCTCAGTTCACATCCCATCTGCTCCAGTGGTGCATAATGATATCTTATGAAATAATAGAATCCTTACAGAATGAAAGCAGTCCACTCAGCCCATCGAGTTCACACCAACCGTCTGAAGACCAGCCCACCCAGACTTACTCTTACTCTGTATCTGTAACGCTGCATTTCCCATGGCTGCACAGCCTGAACATCCCTGGACACTCCGGGCAATTCAGCATGGCCAATTCACCAGACCTGCACAGCTTTGGACTGTGGGAGGAAACCGGAGCCACCCGGAGGAAACCCACGCAGACACGGGGAGAATGTGCAAACTTCACGTAGACAGTTGCCCGAGGTTGGAATCGAACCCGGGTCCCTGGTGCTGTTAGGGAGCAATGCTGACCACTGAGCCACCGTGCTGCCTCTCTGAGGAGGTTGATTAGAAAAAAGTGGAAATCAGACCCAGGTGGGAGTCTCTAGGAGTGCAGTGGTAATGTTCCTGCCTCCAAGCTATGAGCCCTAGGTTTAAGTCCCACCTGCTTCAGAGGTGTGCCAGCATGTCTCTGAACAGGTGGATTTGAAAATATTATAAAGCAAACCCAGACGCAAAAATAATACAAAGCAGACGCAGGGAATGGACTCTTGTGATCCAGCAGTAATGTCCCTACCTGGGAGCTTGGCAGCCTGGGTTCAAGTCCTAGCTGCTCCAGAGGTGTGTAATAACATCTGTGAACAGGTTGATTCAGAAATAAAGCCAACCCAGTGATGGGTCTGCAGGCTGTGACAAACCTATGCCCACCACGATGAGTGGCTCTGATTTTGTGTTCAATCAGAAATGACATTCCTTTTCAGTCAAGTTTCCTTACTCATTTATAAAAGAATCCCTATAGTGTGGGAACTGGCCCTTCAGCCCAACAAGTCCATACTGACCCTCCACAGTGTAACCCACCTAGACCCATTCCCTTACCCTAGGATCCTAAATTTAGACCCAACCACTGCACTTAACCTACACATCCTTGAATACAGTGGGCAATTTAGCATGGCCAATTCACCACCCGGCACAGCTTGGATTGTGGGAAGAAACCCACACAGACACGGGGAGAATGTGCAAACCCCACACAGATAGTTGTCCGAGGCTGGTCGGCGGGTCGGTGTGGACTTGTTGGGCCGAAGGGCCTGTTTCCACACTGTAATGTAATCTAAAAATCTAATTTTAATCTAACCTACACATCCTTGAATACAGTGGGCAATTTAGCATGGCCAATTCACCACCCAGCACAGCTTTGGATTGTGGGAAGAAACCCACACAGA
>NW_025187822.1:0-3056 GCF_004010195.1 Chiloscyllium plagiosum | reverse complement strand
ATGAGAAAATCCTACATGGAGAAAATATCTACTGTATGAAACCCAGAGCAATCCGGATAGATTCTCTTCTCAAAAACCTTCCAGTCGACCAGCATACCTTTCCCCATCTTCTTCACAGTTACCCTCGAATGTATTCCAGCTACTCCACTGGCCTGGAGCTTGAGTGCTTGCTCTGATTGACTGGACATTGAATTGGTGTTCAGCTGAAGCCAGCATAAAGATACACCAATTGCACCTCAGCTCAAATGATGATCTCCCAAAGTTCAATCACGATCCAGTAATGCTCTTGAGACCCTGTGATGATTCTCAACTCAGAACTTACACTTGATCTTAGACAAAAAGCCAAGAATCAATTGAAACACTAATTCAAGATTGCAATTCACAACCAACAAGACCCACATTTGTAATTCAGGAGCCTTTTGCATCTCTAAACCTTTATTCATGTGTAAGTATCTGACTTTGTGTCAGTATGTGGCCGTGTGTGTATGTGTGTCTGTGAACATATCTCTGTGTATCAAATAAGATCTTTATTCACAGATCCATGCTGATGATACCCAGTCAGAGTATTATCAGTCAGGTGCCCAATTAACCCATAATTTATAATAAATTCTCACATTTACTTTAACCCTAATGTGAGGCAAAAAGGTCTGTCATTCCCTGTGTCTCTCTTGCAACTTTTTTTGTCTTATTGGATTGCATTTACCACCTTCCAATCCATGGGAATCATCAAATATTTCTACAAGCATCTCCCTCAACAGTGTGGACCTGAGATGTAAAGCATTAAGCCTCCATAATTTCAGCAGCTTTATCTGACTAAATCAAATCCCCTTCAGCTCTTCATTCTCCCTAATCATTCAGATCTATATTCATTAAATATGAGCACAAAGTAATCATTTACCTTCTCTGTCATTTCTGTATTCCCCAATACAAATTATTCAGACAGTCCTTTTAGTTAACCTCGTTTCATTTTGGTTAAATGCTTTCCTTTTATGCATCTATAAAAGCAATTACAGTACTGTGTTTTTGCGACATACCTCTCATATTCTATTCCCCATACCCCCTTTCTTCGTCCTCCTTTGTATTCTGTGAACTTCCCAAGAATCCCTGATATTCCTGACAACATTATGGATCTTTTCTTTTAACCATATGGAATTCTCAACTTCCTTTGTTGGTCATGGTTGATTGACCTTTCATGAGTTTTTGTTCTTTGAAAAATGCATTCTTGCTGTACGTCATGCAACTGTTACCGAAAACTATTCATTATTGTATAGAAACATTTGTTTTATTGTATTTTCACAATTCACCTCAAACAATTTGAGCTTAATGCCTTTATCATTTCCCCTATTCAAATTTAACACCCTTCCGAAACTTGGAATATTCAGTTCCCAGGGCTGGTTATGATGCAACTATTGTTTCTGGAATGGCAATTTTATACCCTTTATTATTGCCTCTAAGTTGTTTACCTTCTTGCAAATGCTGTGTGCATTCAGATGAAGTGCCCTGAGCTTTCTAATTTTAAAACTTGCTGTTTTCCCTGCCTTCCTGTCTCCCTGGCATCTTTTGACTTCCTGGTGCTATCGTTACTTCCTTGCAATTTGGGTTCACCTCAGCTTGTCAGGAGGATGGGATCTTATTTTTTAATTCCATTCCAACAGCACAAGCACATCTCTATGCAAGGATATCAGTTCTGGTCACAAAAAGTCTTACCTATCCAAGAATGAAGTTGAATTGCTCTGAAGTCTGATACCTTCCCAGAGGGTTGTAAGTCGGTGGAATTCCTTGCCCAGTAAAGTAGTTGATGCTACTTCAGTAAATATTTTTAAGCAAAGATAGATTTTTTTTGAAAATAAAGGAATTAAGGGACACAGTCAGAGGGCGGGTAAGTGGAGCTGATGCCATGTAAAGCTCAGCCATGATCTTATTGAAGGGTGGAGCAGGTTTGAAGGGGCAGGCAGCCCACTCCTGCTCCTAGTTCTTATGCTCTTATGCCCTCCCTTTACACCAGTTCTCTCGGCATATATTGAAACACTGGACCTTTCTGTTTACAAGCTCACTTCTTACTTTGGATTGTTCAATGTTCCTATTCCATAGTCAGCAGAGACTTCATGTTGCAATGATCACCATCCAATGTATCATTCCCTATAACATGTCGCACTCCTCATTCCAAAGAGCAATATCTCCTCTCTTGTTAAACTGGAATTATGACATTATGGAAAACTTTTTGAGCACACCCTTAGAGCTATTGCACTTTCCTGTTCTTTATAATCACCAGTTTTCCTAACTTGGTCCTGAATTAATTGATTTCACCACTCTTCCCCCATTCGCAGTTCACACCATATAATGGCTGATTCGTTGTTCAGCAGTCCCTGTGGTGTAGAAAACCACTATCCAAACCACAGGAGAACAGCGCACAGACACAGTGCCACCCTGCACTTGGAGCATGTGCAGTGCAAGCTAATGGCCATGGGTGGAGCTATCTTTTCTCTACCTGCATGCGATGTGGATGTGGGAACAAGGAAGGGAGGATTAGAGGTGGAGGGTGGACAGGGAATGGTTCTAAGCATTAAGAAAATGATTGCAAACCTGCAAATTCAGTGTTCATAATTCAGGGCTGGAATTCCAGGTATTTGGCCAAATGTCAGTGACGAAGCCGTGATATATTTCCAAGTCAGGATGATGGTGTTCTCATTTGTCTTCTGCCTTTGACCTCCTAGATGGTAGTCATTGTAGGTTTGAAAGGTGGTGTTTCAGGATCATTGGTGAGTTTCTGATGTGCACCCCCCCACCACTGTGGATGGCGCACACTGCTCCTATTGAGCACCCGTGCTTGAAGGAATGCATATTTGTGAATGTGGTACCAATCAAGCGGGCTGTTTTCACCTGCATGGTGTTAAACTTCTTATGTGTTGTTGTCTTGGCAAGTGGTGAATATTCCATCATACTCCTGACTTGTGCATTTAGATGGTGGACTGTCTTGGCGGAGTTAGGACGTGAGTTAATCACCACAGAATTCCTCTTGTAACTGTGAGCTTGTGAATTGGTGAGTGGGAAAACCT
>NW_025187821.1:0-3056 GCF_004010195.1 Chiloscyllium plagiosum | reverse complement strand
GGGGGGGGGGGGGGGGTTCGGTCCTTGTTACGGTTGTAGGGGTGGGCTTTGAGGGCTGATGTGCGGGATGTGGATGAGATGCATTGGAGGGCATCTTCAACTACGTGAGAAGAGATATTGCGGTCTCGACAGAAGGAGGCCATCTGGGGTGTTCTGTGGTGGAACTGGTCCCCATTGGAGCAGATACAGTGGAAGTGGAAGAGTTGGGAATACGGGATGGCATTTTTCAAAGAGGTAGGTTGGGAATAGGTCTACTCCAGGTAGCTGTGAGAGTCGGTGGTTTTGTAAAAAATTGTCAGTGTCAAGTCAGTTATCATTATTGGAGATGGAGAGGTCCAGGAATGGGAGAAAGGTGTCAGCGAAGGTCTCGGTGAATTTAAGGTCGGGGTGGAATGTTTTGGTGAATTTGATTAATTGCTCGACCTCCTCGCGGGAGCACGTGGTGGCGCCGATGCAGTCATTACTGGAGCGGAGGAAGAGATGGGAGTGGTGCCAGTGTAACTAAGGAAGATGGACTGTTCTACGTAGCCAACAAAGATACAGGCATAGCTTGGCACAAACGGGTGCCCTTGGCTATCCCTTTGGTCTGGAGGAAGTGGGAGGATTTGGAGCAGAAGTTGTTAAGGATGTGGACCAGTACGGGCAAACGAATGAGAGTGCCAGTGACAAAATACAGTTGGGGACGTCAGGAGAGGAAGAAACGGAGGGCTTGGAGGCTCTCGTCGTGGCGGATGGAGGTGTAGAGGGATTGGATTTCCTTGTTGAAGATGAATTGGGGCGGGGAAACGGACGTCCAGGAGGAGCAGGAAGGCATGGGTGATGTTTCGAAAGCATGTGGGGATTTCCTGGACTAGGGGGATAGGACAGCATCGAGGTGGGTGCAGAAAGAAATCGGTGGAGCAGAAGCAGGCTGAGAGAATGGGTTGGCCAGGGTGGTGAGGCTTGTGGATCTTGGAAAGGCGGTAGAATTGGGCGGTGCGTGGTTCCCGGAATACGAGGTTGGAAGGTGTGGGTGGGAGATCTCCTGGAGTGATGAGGTTCTGTATGGTCTGGGAGATGATGGTTTGGTCATTGGGGTGGGGTCTTGGACGGGGGGGGTGGGGTGTTCGGCGCACTTGTCTATGAGTTGGCGCAGAGGTCAGTGCGCCAAATTACCACTTCATCCCAAATTACCACTGCTGCTTTGAAGATGAGGTTGGGATTGGAGCAGAGGGAGTCGATGGCTGCTCGTTGTCAGGGTGAAAGGTTGTAATGGCGGAGGTGGGTAGACAGATTGAGGCGGTTAATGTCTCGGTGGCAGTTGGAACTGAGGAAATCGAGGGCTGGTAATAGGCCAGCGCGGGGGGGGGGGGGGGGCGGTGTGGAGCAGGTGGATGGAGTATGTTGGAGGCGAGTGAAAGTATCCTGATAAAGTAGGCGGGAGTCCTGATATCAAGAGAAAGCTCGCAGGCGGAGGCAGTGGAAGAATTGTTCAACGTACCCCTGCAAAGCCTGATTCTACCTCCTTCCCAAGATCCACAAGCCTGACAAACCCGGCCGACCCATTGTGTCAGCCTGCTTCTGCCCCACCGCACTTGTCGCCACTTAACTCGATACTGTCCTATTCCCCGTGGTCCAGGAACTCCCCACATACGTTCGAGAGATCACTCACTCCCTCCACATCCTCCAAGAATTCCGTATGGTTCGCAGCTATGTCTGTCGTTTTGTCAGTCCATCCTCCGTAGTTGCACTGGCAGCACTCACCACCTCTTCCTCTGCTGCAATAATGATTGCTTCAGGGCCACATCGTGCTGCCACGAGGTGGTTGAGCAATTCATCAACTTCACCAATGCATTATATTCCGAAATTAAATTCACTTGGACCATCTCTGAACCCTCCCTCCCCTTCCTTGGACCTCTACATCTCCATTAATGACGACAGACTTGACACTGACATTTTTTACACACCCACCGACTCCCACAGCTACCTGGATTGCATCTCTTCCCACCCTTCCTCCTGTAAAAAATGCCATCTTGTATTCCCAAGTCCCCTGCCTCCGTCTGATCTGCTCCCAGGATCTGCTAACAAGGACAGAACCCCCAGGTCCTCACTTTCCACCTAATTAACCTTCGCATTAACCAAATCATCCGCCGACATTTCCGGAACCTCGAAACAGACCCCAACACCAGAGATATATTTCCCTCCCCACCCCTTTCCACCTTCCGCAAAGACAGATCCCAAACTGGCTACCTGGTCAGGTCCACGCCTCCCAACAAACTGGCTACCTGGTCAGGTCCACGCCTCCCAACAACTTACCCTCCCGTCTTGGCACCTTCCCTCGCCTCCGCAGGACTTGCAAACCCAGCGCACACACCACCTGACCCATCACAACCCAAGGAACCAAAGGACTCTTCCAAATCCGCCAATGTATTGTATCCGTTGCTCCTGATGCGGTCTCCTCTACACTGGGGAGACTGGACGCCTCCTCGCAGAGCGTTTCAGGGGACGTCTCCAGGCCACACGCACCAATCAACTCCACCGCCCCGTGGCCCAACATTTCAAATCCCCCTCCCACTCTGCCGAGGACCTACAGGTCCTGTGCCTCCTCCATCGCTGCTTCCTCACCACCCGCTGCCTGGAGGAAGAACACCTTATCTTCCGCCTCGGAACACTTCAACTCCAGGGTATCAATGTGGATTTCACCAGTATCCACATTTCCCCTCCCCCACCTTACCTCATTTCCAACCTTCCAGCTCAGCACTGTCCTCAATACCTGTCCCACCTGCCAATCTCCCTTCCAACCTATCTACTCCATCCTCCACTCTGACATATAACCTCCATCCCCAACCCCATTCACCTATTGCACACTTTGCTACCTTCCCCCACCCACCTCTACTCACCCATTGTACTCTTTGCTACCTTCTACCCAGCCCCCCACACCCTCCCAATTTATCGCTGCACCCTGGAGACTTCCGGCCGCTATTCTCGATGAGGGGCTTTTGCTCGAAACGTCGATTTTCCTGCTCCTCAGATGCTGCCTGACCTGCTGTGCTTTTCCAGTACCTCTCTGATCTAAA
>NW_025187820.1:0-3056 GCF_004010195.1 Chiloscyllium plagiosum | reverse complement strand
GCTTTTGCTGCATCCTTTAACCATGTGGATAGTAAGCCTTAGCTACACCCTTTAACCATATAGTTAGTGAGCTTTAGCTGCACCCTTTAACCATGTAGATAGTGGGTTTCAGCTACACCCTTTACCAATGTGGATAGTGATCTTTACTTATACCCTTTAACCATGTGGACAGTGAGTTTTAGCGACACCCTTTAACAGTGTGGATAGTGATCTTTAGTTACACCGTTGAACCATGTGGATAGTGAGGTATAGCCACACCCTTTTAGAATATGGATAGTGATCTTTAGTTACACCCTTTAAACATGTGGATAGTGAGCTTTAGTAACACCCATTATCTGCACCCTTTAACTTTGTGGATAGTGAGCCTAAGTTACATCCTTTAACCATGTGGATAGTGAGCCTTAGTTCCACCCTTTAACCATGTGGATAGTGAGCCTTAGTTACACTCTTTAACCAAGTGGATAGTGAGCTTCAGCAACATCCTTTAACAATGTGGATAGTGAGCTTAAGTGACACCCTTTAACCATGTAGACAGTGAGCATTAGCTACACCCTTTAATGATGTGGATAGTGAGCTTTAGCTGCACCCTTTAACCATGTAGATAGTGAGTCTTAGTTACACCCTTTAACCATGTGGATAGTGAGCTTTAGTAACACCCTTTAACCATGTGGATAGTGAGCTTCAGCTACACCCTTTTAGAATATGGATAGTGATCTTTAGTTACACTCTTTAACCATGTGGATAGTGAGCTTCAGTTACACCCTTTAACCATGTGGATAGTGAGCTTTAGCTGCACCCTTTAACCTTGTGGATAGTGAGCTTCAGTTACAACCTTTAACCATGTGGATAGTGAGCTTTAGTTAAACCCTTTAACAATGTGGATAGTGAGCTTTAGATACACCCTTTAACAATATGGATAGTGATCTTTAGTTACACCCTTCAACCAGGTGGATAGTGAGCTTTAGTTACACACTTTAACCATGTGGATTGTGAGTGTTAGCTGCATCCTTTAACCATGTGGATAGTGAGCTTTAGTTACATCCTTTAACCATGTGGATAGTGAGCATTATTTACACTCTTTAACAATGTGGATAGTGAGGTTTAGTTACACCCTTTAATGATGCAGATAGTGATCTTCAGTTGCACTCTTTAACAATGTGGATAGAGAACTTTAGCTACATCCTTTACCCATGTGGATAGTGAGTTTTGTTACATCTTTTAACAATGTGGATAGTGACCTTCAGTTACACTCTTTAACCATGAGGATAGTGAGCTTTAGTTACACCCTTTAACCATGTGGATAGTGAGCTTTAGTTACACCCTTTAACCATGTGGATAGTGAGTTTTAGTGTCACCCTTTAACCATGTGGATAGTGAGCTTCAGTTACACCCTTTAACCATGTAGACAGTGAGCTTTAGCTACACCCTTTAATGATGTAGATAGTGATCTTCAGTTGCACTCTTTAACAATGTGGATAGAGAACTTTAGCTACATCCTTTACCCATGTGGATAGTGAGTTTTGTTACACCTTTTAACAATGTGGATAATGACCTTCAGTTACACTGTTTAACCATGTGGATAGTGAGGTTTAGTTACACCCTTTAATGATGTAGATAGTGAGCTTCAGTTGCACTCTTTGACAATGTGGATAGAGAACTTGAGCTACATCCTTTACCCATGAGGATAGTGAGCTTCAGTTACACTCTTTAACAATGTAGATAGTGAGCTCTGGTTACACCCATAAACAACGTGGATAGTGAGCTTTCATTGCACCCTTTAACCATGTGGATAGTGAGCTTTATTAACACCCTTTAACCATGTGGATAGTGAGCTTTAGTTACACCCTTTAACCATGTGGATAGTGAGCTTTAGTTGCAGCCTTTCACCATGTGGAAAGTGAGCTTTAGTTACACCCTTTAATGATGTGGATAGTGAGCTTTTGCTGCATCCTTTAACCATGTGGAGAGTGAGCCTTAGCTACACCCTTTAACCATGTAGTTAGTGAGTTTTAGCTACATCCTTTAACCATGTGGATAGTGATCTTTAGTTACACCCTTGAACCATGTGGATAGTGGGCTTCAGTTACACCCTTTAACCATGTGGATAGTGAGCTACAGCTACACCCTTTAACCATGTGGATAGTGAGCCTTAGTTACACCCTTTAACCATGTGGATAGTGAGCCTAAGCTACATCCTATAACCATGTGGATAGTGAGCTTTAGTTACACCCTTTAACCATGTGGATAGTGAGCTTCAGCCACATTCTTTAACAATGTGGATAGTGACCATCATTTACACTCTTTAACAATGTGGATTGTGAGCTTTAGTTACACTCTTTAACCATGTGGATAGTGAGTTTTAGTGTCACCCTTTAACCATGTAGACAATGAGCTTTAGCTACACCCTTTAATGATGTAGATAGTGAGCTTCAGTTGCACTCTTTGACAATGTGGATAGAGAACTTTAGCTACATCCTTTACCCATGAGGATAGTGAGCTTCAGTTGCACTCTTTAACAATGTAGATAGTGAGCTTTAGCTACACCCTTTCACCATGTGGATAGTGAGCTTTAGTTACACCCTTTAACCATGTGGATAGTGAGCTTTAGCTACACCCTTTCACCATGTAGTTAGTGAGCTTTAGCTGCACCCTTTAACCATGTGGATAGTGAGTTTTAGCTACACCCTTTTAGAATATGGATAGTGATCTTTAGTTACACCCTTTAACCATGTGAATAGTGAGCTTCAGTTACACCCTTTAACCAAGTGGATAGTGAGCTTTAGTTACACACTTTAACCATGTGGACAGTGAGCTTTAGTTACACCCTTTAATGATGTGGATAGTGAGCTTTACCTGCACCCTTTAACCTTGTGGATCGTGAGCTTTAGTTCCAACCTTTAACCATGTGGATAGTGAGCTTTAGTTAAACCCTTTAACCATGTGGATAGTGAGTGTCAGCTACACGCTTTAACCATGTGGATACTGAGCTTTATTTACACTCTGTAACAATGTGGATAGTGAGGTTTAGTTACACCCTTTAATGATGTAGATAGTGA
>NW_025187819.1:0-3055 GCF_004010195.1 Chiloscyllium plagiosum | reverse complement strand
TGACCGAGAGATTGTGTGCGTGAGGGAAAGTGTGTATGACTGAGCGTGTATGTGCAAGCGAGACAAATCGAATCCCTATCCGAGAAAAAATCCATGTGTGAGTAAGCGAATGTATGTATGAGCTAGTGTATATAAGATGTTTTAGATGTCAGTGTGTACTTTGTGGGGAGCGATAGCATGTATATGAGTGCGAGAGAGAATGTTTTTGTGAGAAAGGCAATCTCCGTGTGTGTAAGAGAATGTTTCCCTGCATGTCTGAAGTAGTGAGTGTAAGTGTAGGAGTTTGCGAGTCTGTGTGTATATGTAAGAGAGTGAAAGAGAAAGAATGTATTTTGGTGCAAGAGGGAGAAATGATTCGTTTGAGTACGAAAATATGCGTGCACGTGTGGCAGTCTACAAGAGACTGTGTGCGTCTGTATATATGTATGTGAGTGAATGATAGATAAAGAATATGTGGATGCATGAGGGAGATTATTAATCTGTGTGTGTAACTGCGAGGGAGAGCATATATGTGTCTGTGAACAAGTGGGAGAGACTGTATGTCTAACTGTGAGAGTTTGTGTTTGTGTCAGTTTGAGTTTATGAGTGAGCCTGTGTGTAAGTCAGTCTGTGCGAGTCAGTGTGAGTGTGTGTGAGTAGGAGAAGAGGGGAGGGAGAAAATGAGAGAGAGAGAGAGCGAGCGAGCGAGCGAAACACAGAGAGAGACAGAGAGAGAATATATTTGCATAACCGTGCTGAATGAAAAGAAATATGTCGTCAGAGCCAATTTACCGTTTGTCTCCGATCCTAGGTAGTATCAGTGATTAATCTACCATTTTGATGTGCCCAACATGTGTGTGTGTGTGTGGATGTGTGTGTATGTGTTTATACGTGCGTGTGTGTGCATGGGTGGGAGGGCATGTGGATGTCTGTGTTTGCTATTTTCCTGCTCTAACTCTCTGAACATGTCAAAAGTATTTCAGCATAGTTCAAGGAAACTGGCTGCCCTACTATTTACTGTTATTTTCCTAAACATTTATCATTTAGATGATTTTCGGGGGTATCCTACAGCCTTGGATCACAAGGACTTTGTCCTTGACACTTTAAAGATATGGGATAAATTGACAAACTTGCAAGTGAGAATGGCCTTTATTAAAAAAAAATAAGCTCAATCAGATTTAGATGCATTTGCCTTTGCCCCCTCCCCCCCCACAAACCTGCAACTATAATTTGGAGATTATGCAATCACAATGTCACTTGATGGATTTATTTTCAGTTAATGTTCATCTACCATTGTTTCTTCTCTCAGTAGTAAAGCTCATTATGTGTTCTTGTAATTGAACATGATAAAGAGATTAATGAGGCTGCCTTATTACTGATATTCATTCTCTAGTGGACTGTTCTGCCAACCTTCAGTGGAACCTGTCGATTAACAAGACAAAATGTAAATATGAACATACTTCAACCCTCATTTCAGCATTGAGAGTAAATGCGTGTTGAAACCTTGTTGACCAGGTTCATGGGCGGAAATATGAGAAAGTTAAAAAGATTTGGATAGATCAAGAACAATGGTGTGTGTGTGTGTGTGTGTGTGTGTGTGTGTGTGTGTGTGTGTGAACTTGTGTGTGGATGTGTGGGTGGAGGTGCTTGCGTGTGTATTTGTGTGTGTATCGTTCGGTGTGTATGTGTGCATGTGTTCCTGTGTGTGAGCTTGAAAGGATGTGTATGCACGTGTGTGTGCCTGTCAGTATCTGTGTGTTTGTTTGTGTCCATGCATGCGCGCACGCACGCACGCATGCATGTCTTCGTGTGTTTGTGTTTGTTTTGTTTTTTTGCATATCCGAACATACATGTGTGATGATTAACCGCAGCAGACTCTCTTGAGTCCATATAAACATCAGCAGTGGGCCACCCTGCTCATTGTAGCTCGGAGCAGCAAGTCTGATGATGTGGACATCTCTGATATGGATTCTTGTTGGCTTCGCGCTGGCACAGCCCAACACTGCTGACAGGGAATTGTGAAGAAGGCTTTTTTTGGCAGGTCAGTTCAAATCGCAAAATCCACTCTGGTTGTATGGACAGGGACGATGCAGAGGAGGCCATTCAGCCCGTTAAGCCTGTTCTGCCAGTTGTTTGGTTTAGGACTGCTTTCAGTTTTTTAATGCAGCGTCTCATATCGTTACTGGAAAGGTCTAAAAACCCATCATTATCAAAACCTTCCGAGCTCTCCATTCGTGGATCACTGTAAGCTCAGTATTCTTAAGCGGGATTTAAAGAGAGGGAGGCCACACGCGGTATGGTGGCAAGGAGATTAAAACTTTTGGCTAAGAGAATCGGGGACATTGGCTCTGGAGGCAGGTTCAGTCAAAACCTCCAGGAAGTGTTTAATTTAAAAGAAATGAGAAGGAGCAGCAAAATAGCGCGGGGCGGACTGACGCTGCCTTTAAATATTCATGTTACCTCTGTTCAAAGCTCATTCGTTCCCACTGGAAGACAACTGTAAACTGTAAAATTATAAGGTCACAGGATATAGGGTATAGAGGCTGAATTAAGCTTTTCAGTCCCATGTTTGTGCTCAGCCATTTAAGTGCTGGATCCGATCATGCTCTGCTGTATTCTAGGGTCATTTACCATTACCCTTGAATTCCTTCCTGATTACAAGTCTCCCTCAGAGTCTTGAATTACTGAATGACCAAACCTCCGCGGCTCTCCGTACTAGTTCCATGCGTTAATTCCAGTTAAAATGACAAAAATCCTTCTCATCTTTTCAAGTGGTTTTTAATCATTGTCCTATAATTATGAGATGATGCTGTCTGGTCCTGGACTGTCCCACGAGGGGAAAAAACCTTCTCCACATTTCTCCTGCCAAGTGCCCCTTTGAATTTTGCGTTTGAATAAGGTCTCTGTTATTCCGAAACTTTATCCCACCAAAGAGCTACCTTTATGTCCTTGTATTGCCATCGACATATTACCAACTGAAGACCAGTTGAGTAAAGTGCACACATGTTTGCAATTGCCTTCATAGCCCTAGCTGCTCTGTTTAAAATCCATATCAAGATGTCTGTGCTCCTCAAAT
>NW_025187818.1:0-3055 GCF_004010195.1 Chiloscyllium plagiosum | reverse complement strand
TGACCCTCTGACAGTGCGGCACTCCCTCAGCACTGACCCTCTGACAGTGCGGCACTCCCTCAGCACTGACCCTCTGACAGTGCGGCACTCCCTCAGCACTGACCCTCTGACAGTGCGGCACTCCCTCAGCACTGACCCTCTGACAGTGCGGCACTCCCTCAGCACTGACCCTCTGACAGTGCGGCACTCCCTCAGCACTGACCCTCTGACAGTGCGGCACTCCCTCAGCACTGACCCTCTGAATGCTTAGCGATTGGTCATTTTGGACTCAACCATGTTGCTGTGGGATTTGAGTCACCTCCAGGCCAGGCTGAGTTGCAGATTTATGACGAATTCAGTGTTAATGCTTCTTAGCTGCTTTCATGGCATTTGAATTCAAATCCAAAGAACATTAAACACAGTCTCTGGGATCCCAGAGCAGAACCATTTCCATTCTGTTAGCTTCCTGTTAATGGAGAGTGCGGAACAAACAATTCAGAGACAGAAGGTGGACATTCACTCCATAGTGACAGTCAAGTAGATCAGAGCTGTACTAGAGCTCAAACCCATTTCAAACTGGTCCATGTTCAGCCCTTACAATGGCGAGACTGATGTCAGAGCCATACCCAGCCAAAGGGGCATGAGATGTATTTGTTTGTCCAAGCTCCTGGTGAGATCACCACAGCCAAGGCCATCATCATGATCAGCTTGTGCCACATCATTAACATCACCATCATCCATCCCTGCCTCAGCACAGCTGCTACTGCTGTCACCCTGATCCAAATCTCGTTACTGTGTGATTCCACAATTCCAATGTTTGCTGACAGTGCGGCACTCCCTCAGCACTGACCCTCCGACAGTGCAGCACTCTATCAGCACTGACCCTCCAACCGTGTGGCATTGTCACAGCACTGACCCTCCGACAATGCGGTTCTCCCTCGGCACTGACCCTGCAACAGTGCGGCATTCCCTCAGTGCTGACCTTTGACAGTGTCGCACTCCCCCAGTACTCACCCTCCAACAGTGTGGCATTCCCTCAGCACTGATCCTCCGACAGTGTGGCACTCCCTCAGCACTGAGCCTCTGACAGTGCCGAACACCCTCAGCACTGACTGTCCGACAGTGCGGCAATCCCTCACTGCTGTCTCTCCGACATTGCAGCACTTCTTCAGTACTGACCTTCTGACAGTGCAGCACTCCCTCAGCACTGACCATCTGACAGTGCGGCAATCCCTCAGCACTTGCCCTCCGACTACGCAGCACTCCCTCAGCATTTACCATCTGACAGTGCAGCACACCATCAGCACTAACCCTCCAACAGTGTGGCACTCCCCCAGCACTCACCCCCCAACAATGCGGCATTCCCTCAGTGCTGACTTTCTGACAATGTGGCACTCCCCACATTCACCCTCCAACAATATGGCACTCTCTCAGCACTGACCCTCTGACAGCGCGGCAGTCCCTCATCCCTGACCCTCCAACAGTGTGGCATCCCTCAGTACTGACCCTTCGACAGTCTCTGTTCCCTCAGCAGTGACCCTCCAACCGTGCGGCCCTCCCTCAGTACTGACCCTCCGACAGTGCAGTACTCTGTCAGCACTGATCCTCCAACAGTGCAGCATTCACACAGCACTGACCCTCCGACAATGCGGCTCTCCCTCGGCACTCACCCTGCAACAGTGCGGCATTCCCTCAGTGCTGACCTTTGACAGTGTCGCACTTCCCCAGCACTCACCCTCCAACAATGCAGCACACCCTCAGCACTGACCCTCTGACAGCGCGGCAGTCCTTCAACACTGACCCTCCAACAGTGTGGCATTCCCTCAGCACTGACCCTCCAACAGTCTTGTTCCCTCAGCAGTAAACCTCCAACAGTGAGGCACTCCCTCAATACTGACCCTCCAACAGTGTGGCACTCCCTCAGTACTGACCATCCAACAGTGCAGCACTCCCTCAGCACTGACCATCCGACAGTGCAGCACTCCCTCAGCACTGACCCTCTGACAGTGTGGCACTCCCTCAGTACTGACCCTCTGACTGTGTGGCACTCCCTCAGCACTGAGCATCTGACAGTGCAGCACTCCCTCAGCACTGACCATCTGACAGTGCAGCACTCCCTCAGCACTGACCATCCGACAGTGCAGCACTCCCTCAGCACTGACCATCCGACAGTGAGGCATTGTCACAGCACTGACCATCCGACAGTACGGCTCTCCCTCGGCACTGACCCTGCAACAGTGCGGCATTCCCTCAGTGCTGACCTTTGACAGTGCGGCGCACCCTCAGCACTCACTCCCCGACAGTGCGGCATTCCCTCAGCACTGACCCTCCAACAGTGCGGCAATTTCTCAATACTGATCCTCCAACAGAGTGACATTCCCTCAGCACTGACCCTCCAACAATACGGCACTCCCTCAGCACTGACCCTCCAACAGCGCGGCAATTTCTCAATACTGATCCTCCAACAGTGTGACATTCCCTCAGCACTGACCCTCCAACAATACGGCACTCCCTCAGCACTGACCCTCTGACAGTGCGGCACTCCCTCAGCACTGACCCTCTGACAGTGTGGCACTCACCCAGCACTGACCCTCTGACAGTGCGGCACTCCCTCAGCACTGAGCCTCTGACAGTGCCGAACACCCTCAGCACTGACTGTCCGACAGTGCGGCACTCCCTCACTGCTGTCTCTCCGACATTGCAGCACTCCCTCAGTACTGACCTTCTGACAGTGCAGCACTCCCTCAGCACTGACCATCTGACAGTGCGGCAATCCGTCAGCACTTGCCCTCCGACTACGCAGCACTCCCTCAGCATTTACCATCTGACAGTGCAGCACACCATCAGCACTAACCCTCCAACAGTGTGGCACTCCCCCAGCACTCACCCCCCAACAATGCGGCACTCCCTCAGCGCTGACTTTCTGACAATGTGGCACTCCCCCACATTCACCCTCCAACAATACGGCACTCTCTCAGCATTGACCCTCTGACAGCGCAGCAGTCCCTCATCCCTGACCCTCCAACAGTGTGGCATTCCCTCAGTACTGACCCTTCGACAGTCTCCGTTCCCTCAG
>NW_025187817.1:0-3055 GCF_004010195.1 Chiloscyllium plagiosum | reverse complement strand
TGCTAACTACTGTGCCACCGTGCCGCCCACAAAAGTCGATTTAGAAACCACCACACTGCGATGGCCAGGAATCGAACCCGAGTCAACTGCTAGGAAGGCAACTATGCTCACCACTATACCACCATCACCCTAATTGAGAGGTAATTGAGAGGCAAACACTTTGTTGTGGTTATATAGTGCAGACCACGTCAGGATGGGCAGATGTCCTTCTCTGAAGGACAAGTGTTTGGGCTTTTTGTACATCAGCAATGGTCTCATACTTACATGTAGATTGTTAATTACTATTTTTAAAATTATTGATTTCAAATTCCACCATTTCTGATGCTGGGATTCAAACCTTTCTCCCCTGTACATTAGCTGTGGTTATGGATACGTGCTGTAGTAATACCACTCGCCCATCACTTCACCTGCTCAATGGTTGCCCATCCCTGAACACTGACACCAGTGCCTCATGAAGCTAAACCCGTTCTTCCGACCCAATTGTTTGATCTTGATAACTTACTGCACTCTGGTGCTATCACTCAGTCTCTCTCCATGTGGTATCCATCACTGTGTGGGTATAATTGCTGTCTCTGTCAGTGTCTCTTGCTCTAAAAGCTACTCCAGATCCTGAGCCAACAGAATTCTCCACTCCAGAGAGACGCAGCAGCACAGGCCAGGGATGTAAACTGAGATTTTCCAGACCTCTGTGGGCCACAGTGCCATTTTCCATGTGTAACCCTCACAGCATCAGTCTAATTTCCCATTCTGTCTATCTCTTTGTCTCCTACACGTACTCAGGAAGGTCCTGACGCAATAGACTTCCCAATTGATGGGTTTCCCGTCAATCATCACATTGAAGATTGTTGGTCAGCCAGAGAGACAAAGGGGAGGGAGATCTGGAGCATTCAATAAATCCTGCAGCAAGGTAAGATCACTCACAGTGCACAGAGCAGGAAGCCATGAGAGGACTCCAAACATCGGCTAACAAGACATGACACAGATACAGTGCTGGAGGGGGAGCACAATGCAGACATACCCCAGGCTCAATCCCTGCCCATAATGTAAGGTCTGTTGTACTCAGACTAACCACACTGCAACACTGAGTCTATGTCATATCTTGGTGACCAATGTCTTCAATAACTTTTTAAATCCTATAACGGTTGCTATCTTTGTCACCTCCTCTCTTCGTTATAGTCACTTCACTAATTTGAAACGTACTGCATTCCAGCCTACCATCCCTGTCGCTGTAACTTGCTTCAGTGTCTACAACATGCCTTATCTCAGTAGCCTCCTCCTCTTTAACTGGATATAGTCATGTAGCACGGAAACAAGACCTTCACTCCAACTCATCAATGCTGACCATGATTCTTATACTAAATGTGTCGCATTTGCCTGTGTTTGGCCATTATCTCTTCAAACCTTCTCCTCTCCATGTATCTCCCCAAATGTCTTTTCCATGTTGTAATTGTACACGTTTCTCCCATTTCCTCTGGCGGCCCGTTCCGTCTATGCACCACCTCTGTGGATAATGTTGCCGCTCAGCTCCCTCTTTAAATCCTTGCTCCCTCACCTCCTGTTTATAGTCTCTAGCTTTGGACTCACCTCCCCTTGGCTTTTTACCTTACTGAGGCCCCGCATGGTTTTATAAATCTTTATAAGGTCAATCCGTAGCCTCCTCTGCCTAAGGCAAATATTTAGGACAATGTTACAAATGTCTCCAATTCATATCAAAGCTCTGGACAATGAAGGAAAATGCGTCAAATACTGCTTTCACCACCCTATCCAACTGCAATGTCACTTCCAAGGAATAATGTTACTGCACCTCTCTCTGTTCGACAACACTGTCCAGGGCCAAACCATTAACAGTGATAGTCCTCCCTGGTTTGTCTCAACAAAACCCAACACCATACGTCAACTGCATCTTTCATTCATTGGTCCACTGGCCCCATTGTTCAAGAGCCCCTTTGATAACCATATTCACTGCACACGACGCTATTAATTTGATCATCTGCAAACTTACTAACAATGACTCCTATGTTCTCAATCAAATCGTTTCTGTAGATGATACATATCAGTGGGCCCAGCCCCGATCCTTATAGCACACCGCTGGTCACAGGCCTCCAGTCTGAACAACAATCCCCTTCCACCACATTCTGTCTCCAACTGTCAAGCCAATTTTGTATCCAGGTGGCTAGCTCTCCCTGATCCCATGTGATCTAACCTTCTGAACCAGTATATCATGCTAAACCCTGTCATAGGTCCTGCTGACTTTAGTGTCGACAATGTATGGTCACCACTTCAACAAAAGCAATCAAGTTAGTGAGACCTGACTTTGTACGCACAAATCTGTGCTGACTATCTTTCATCAATCCTTGCCTTTGCAAATGCATGTAACTCCTGCCTGGCAGAATCACTTCCACAATATACCCATCACTGACATCTGGCTAATTGGTCTTTAGTTCCCTAGCATTCCATCACAGCGTTTCCCAAAAAATTGACCAAAACGATATTCTTGTCATAGTTGTGCAGCATGGAAACAGATCCTACAGTTGGTAGAAAACACAATCTCAAACTAAACCCATCCCAGCTGCCTGTTGCTGGCCCATATCCCTCCAAACATTTCCTATTCACGTATCAAAATGTCTGAAAAACGTTGTTATTGTACCAAATCCACCCCTTCCTCAAGAACTTCATTCCACACTCAAACCGCCCTCTGTGTAACAATTTGACTCTCATGTCATTCATTTTAAGATCTCTTTCCTCTGACCTTAAAAATGTGGCCCCTTCTCTTGAGACTCCCCAATGCTGAGGAAAATGCAGCTACCGTTAACTCTATCTATATCTCTCATTATCTTCTAAACTTCTATAAGGTCACCACTCAATCTCCAGGCTCCTGTGAAAAACGTCTCAGCATATCCTGCCATTTTTCAGATCTCAAGCCTTCCATACCCAGCAACATCCTGGTATATCTCTTCTGAACCCCTTGCAGCAGAATAATATCCTCTCTATAACTGGGTGACCAGAACTGGGCAGAGTGTTGCAGAAGAGGCCTCACCAATCTCAACATGACGTC
>NW_025187816.1:0-3055 GCF_004010195.1 Chiloscyllium plagiosum | reverse complement strand
TTCTTTATGCAGAGAGTTGTGAATGCATGGAATTCATTGCCAGCGGTGGTGGTGGAAGCAGAATCATTAGGGACATTTAAGCGACTGCTGGACATGAGCATGGATAGCAGTGAGTCGATGGGTGCGTAGGTTAACTTATTACATTTTACATTAGTGTTAAACCTCTGCACAAAATCGTGGGCCAAAGGACCTGTTCTTATCTATACGTTTCTATGTTCTACGTTCTCCATCTTCTATGATTGACCTTCCATAACCATACAATCACGGAAGCATAAACTATATACCATCAGAAAAAAAGCACAGTCTATATTAGTCCCACTTTCCGACACGAAGCCCATAGCTGTGAATTTTCTTATACTTCATGTGCACGTCCAAGTGTTTTTTTTTATAGCGATTCTGAGGTTACGGTGACAATGGTCCTCTCAGGACGTACATTCCAGCTCGCAACACCCCGTGTCTGTAAAATAATCTTCAAATCCTCTAAATCTGAAAACGCTTCACTTTAAATGTCCGCTTCCTTGTTGCTTATCTTTCGACAAAAAAAAACGCAGCTCCTGTATATCCACTCTGTCTATGAACCTTGTAATCTGATCCGTCTGAAACACGTCCCCCTCGGGCTGCTCTGCTACAAAGCCAACAATCCGAAATTCTCCAGCCTCTCATAATAGCTTATATGCTCCATCTCAGTGAACATGACAGTTCATCCCCTCTGCACCCCCTCCAGGGCATTTTCATCCTTCCTGTAGTGTGGCGCCCAGAGTGGCACACAATGTTCCATCTTTGGAGAAATCAAATTCTGTTTAGCTCTTCGAATCTGTGCTTCGATGAATAAAGGTTATATGCACAGTCCTGTGTGCCTTCTCAGCTGAATTATTATCCTGTCCCGTCACATTCAGGTATCTGTGGTGAAGCAACTTCTGAGTTTTCAATGGTGCCGCCATTCTTTGAGTATTCCACTGTCTGGTTCCTACTTTCAAAGCACATCACTTCTTATTCACATTCCATCTGCCATTGACCTGCCCATCTGACCCATCCATCCATATCTTCCAGTACCGTAAGCCAGACCTCTTCACTGCCAACTGCATGGGCAATCTTTATGTTAAACTCAAACTTACTTATCGCACTCACCCCATCCAGACCATCATTGATGATTACTACAAATAATAAGCGATACAACACTTATCCCTGTCTCCTGTTACAAGCACAATTTTGGATGTAACTTGCCTTGATACTCTGAAATTACACTTCCTTTATCAGTTGTGCGTGTGGGGCTTTATCAATGGCCTTGCTGAGAACACAGGTAAAGGAACACGTCCAAAAAGAATTTAATACCTGCCACCGCAGGAACTGTAAAACGTGAGGATGATAGGCCGGAGAGGCGGTGGGGGCGGAGAGGTCGGGAAGAAGATTGCAGGTCAAGAAGGCGGTGCTGAGTCTGAGGGTTGGGACTGAGAAAAGATGGGGGAATGGGAAATGAGGAAGCTGGAGAAATCTGCATTCATCCCTTGTGGTTGCAGGGTTCCTAGGCGGAAGATGAGTCGCTCTTCCTACCGGCGTCGTGTTGCCATGGTCTGCCGATGGAGGAGGCCAAGGACCTGCATGTCCTTGGCGGTGTGGGAGGGGGAGTTAAAGTGTTTAGCCACGGACGGTTGGGGGTTGGTACAGGTGTCCCAGATGTGTTCTCTGAAACGTTCCCCAAGTACCAATTCCAATACTGAACAACCCAGATGGTTTCCTTCTTCAAAGACCGCAATTTCCCCTCAGACCTGATTGATGATGCCCTCCACCGCATCTCCTCCACTTCCTGCTCCTCCGGCCTTGAACTCCGCCCCTCCAATCGCCATCAGGACAGAATCCTACTAGTCCTGTCCTACCACCCACCAACCTCCAGGATCATCCTTCGTCATTTCCTCCACCTCCAAACAGACCTCACCACCAAGGATATATTTCCCTCCCCACCCCTATCAGCGTATCGGAAAGACCACTCCCTCCGTGACTGCCTTGACAGATCCACACCCCCCACCAATCCAACCTCTACTCCTGGCACCTTCCCCTGCAACCGCAAAAAATGCAAAACTTGCGCCCACACCTCCCCCCTCACTTCCGTCCAACGCCCCAAGGGATCCTTCAATATCCGCTAGAAATTCACCTGCACCTCCACACACATCACTTACTGCATCCGCTGCATCCGATGTGGCCTCCTATACATTAGGGAGACAGGCCGCCTACTTGCAGAACACCTTTCAGAGAACACCTCTGGGACACCCGGCCCAACAAATGCAACCGCCCCGTGGCTGAACACTGATCTGATATTCACTGTTCTATACCTCCCTGATCTGTCTGCACGACACTTCAACTAAAGCGTGGTCTCCAATCCTCTAGCACATCCCTTGTGACCACATTCTACTTAAACGATTGAAGATGGAACATAGACCATTGAACAGTACAGCACAGTACAGGCATTTCAGCCCTGGATGTTGTGCCGACCTTACTTCCTACTCTCAGATCAAATGGAGCGACATGCCCTTCATTGTACCATCTTCCATTTGCCTATCCAGCAGTCGTTTAAACGTTCTTTATGTATCTGCCTCTACTAAAACTGTGGTCAGTGCATTCCAAGCACACAAAACTCTCTGTGCAAGAAAATACATCTGGTATCTCCCCTAAACCCTCCTCCAAACACCTTAAAATTATGCGTCCCTGTGATTGCCATTTACACCAAAGGTGTAAGGTCTTTGGCTATCCAGTCCATCTGTGCCTCTCATTATCTTGTGTAACTCTATCAAATTATCTCTCATCCTTCTTCATTTCCTTGAGTAAATCCCTAGCTCACTGAACATATCTTTTGGAGTCATGTCTTCCAGTCCAGGAAGCATCCTGGTAAGTGTCATGGCCTTTCTTTTCGTGTGTCCCACAGCAGCATGGAATAAAACTCATCCAGTCCTGGCGTTTTTTCTAATTTTATACGAGGCGATACTTAGCATCCCTGTTCGCATTTTATGTAAATCTGTTCAAGAGCTTTACAGTCGATCTGCTCGAATTCTGTGTATGCATA
>NW_025187815.1:0-3055 GCF_004010195.1 Chiloscyllium plagiosum | reverse complement strand
AAAGGTCGTCACTCACTTCCCCCTGTCTACACAATTCATCTTATTCCATCTTCCTGTCTGAGCTACGGTTTCTTGTGCATGTTCAGGCGACCTTTTTAAGGTAAAATGACGCATTACTGCAGCTTGTGAACCTACTTGGGTCCATTCTAACACTTTTACACAGTTTAATCCTTCAGCAATGTTGGTGACAGGTGTTCCCAGATTCTGTAATAAATGTATATCAATAGAAGGGGTAAACAAATAATATTGTAGTAAGGAGAATATTGCTGTGTTAAACAATAAAGCATTCCCTCCATTCCCCTATCAGTAAATCATTGAAACTTATGATGAATTCTCTTGATCAGATTTTGTTTTGTATTCATTCACAGGATGTGGGCATTGTTGGCTAGACCAGCGTTTACTGCCTATTTACCTAGATGGCAGTTAAGAGTTAACCACATTGTTGTGGGTCTGTGGTTACTTATAGGTCAGACTGGATAAGATGGCAGTTCCCTTTCATGAAGGAGATCAGTGAACCAGAGGGGTCTTTCTGACAAATGACGATTTTTCATGGTCAACATTAAGACTCTGAATTTCAGATTTTCATTGAATTCAAACTGCAATTGCAGTGTTCAACCCAGATATGCAGAGCATTATCTGGTGTCTCTGAATGAATAGTCTCGTGATAATGCCTTATCTGTGACAGTGATAGCTGCCTTGTGAAATCCTATCAGTCCCACTGATCTCCACAACACAATTCCAGATGCCCACACTCAACACTGGGCAACTTTCATTGGCAAACAGTGCAAGGTAAAACCAGAATTATTCCCGGCACAGAATATTCTGCAGGCAATTCCAAAGTCACTGCAATGTGGAGAATTGTTAACTGGCTCTGCGGTGGCTCAGTTACACAAAACAACGATTACATATTAACGGAAAACAAAAATTAGATGAATCACTAGACATTGACTCAGACAGTGGAAATGAGAATCAGCTGTTGAGTCTAACCAGCACAATCCTCTTCAATTCAAACCAGGAACTGAAATTGGAGAAAAAATCCTGTCTTCACTTTGGGAGTACCCTCCATTGTGCTGTGTGGCACTATCACTGTAGTAAGTAGGTTGGACTCAAAACAGATCCAGGAAGTGAAACGTGATAACCAAGAAGGTTTGTTGTAGGGTCAGAGCATAGAAGAATTGCATTCAACTGGAATCTATAATGTCATGAACTGACAGATCTTTCATGACTCAGCGTGAGACCAATACGAATGGAATGGAACAGAATGGAATAGAACCCCCACAGTGTGGAAACAGGCCATTTGTCCCAATAAGTCCACACCAACCCTCCAAACAGTAACCCACCCAGGCACATTCCCCTTTCCTATTATTCTATCCTTACCTTTGGGAGACAGTGAGGTCTGCAGATGCTGGAGATCAGAGTTGAGTGTATGTTGCTGGAAAAGCACAGCAGGTCAGGCAGCATCCAAAGAGCAGGACCGGATGCTGCCTGACCTGCTGCGCATTTCCAGCAACACCCTCTCAACTATAATTCCCCCCTGACAAATGCACCAACCTACGCATCCCTAAACACTAATCGCATTTAAGCATGGCCAATTCACCTAACCTGCAAGTTTTTGGATTGTGGTAGGAAACCAGAGCACCCGGAGGAAACCCACGGAGACAAGGGAAGACGGTCCACACAGACAGTTTCTCGAGGCTGGAATCGAACCCAGGTCACTGGCACTGTAAGGTAGAAGTGCTAACCACTGAGCCACCGTGTTGCCAGGAGAGCAGATCAGGAGACAAGAAGCAGCAGTGAGAAAACAGATACAAACCTGTTGAATATAAACCACTAAACTCCATATCAAACAACACTGCAGATTCCAAAACCCACAGGTGCACTGGATGAGCTCTGCTTCAGTCTCATTGGAATCAATATCCTGCCAGGTCACATACTGTTAGATCTCACTGGGATCTCCATTCTACCTGGGGTCACAAACTGTCTAATTTTACTGGGACCTCCATTTTCCCCTGGTAACATATTGTCTAATTTCACTGGGATCTCTATCTTCCCCAGAGTCACACACTGTCTGATCTCACTGGGATCTCCATCCTCCTTGTATGCTCTCACTGGGATCTCTATCTTCCCCAGTGTCACACACTGTCTGATCTCACCGGGATCCCAATTTTCCCCGGGGTCACACACCGGCTGATCTCACTGGGATACCATCCTCCCTGTCTGATCTCACTGGGATCTCCATCCGCCTCCGGGGCCACACACTGTCTGTTTTCACTGGAATCTCCATCCAACCCGTGTCACACACTCTGGTCTCACTGGGATCACAAACTTCCTCAGGGTCCCGCACGGTCTGGTCTCACTGGGGTCACCATCCTCCCCAGGGTCACACACGTTCTGATCTCACTGGGATCCCCATCCTCCCAAGGGTCCCACACTGTCTGATCTCACTGGGATCTCTATCCTCCCCAGGGTCCCACACTGTCTGATCTCACTGGGCTATCCATCCTCCCAGGGTCACACACTGTCTGATCTCACTGGGATCTCCATCCTCTTCCGGGGTCACACACTGTCTTATCTAACTGGGATCTCCATCCTCCCTGGGTCACACACTCTGATCTCACTGGGAACTCCATCCTCCCCGTTGTCACGCACTGACTGATCTCAGTGCGACCTCCATTTTTCCAGGGGCCCCACACTGTCTGATCTCACTGGGATCGCCATCTGCCTCTGGGGTCACACACTGTCTGTTCTAACTGGGATCTCCTTCCTCCCCGGGTCACACTGCCTGATCTCACTGGGATCTCCATCCTCCTCGGGTCACACACTCTGATCTCACTGAGATCTCCATCCTCCCCAGGATCTCACACTGTCTGATCTCACTGGGATCTCCATCCTCCCCGTTATCACGCACTGTCTGATCTCACTGTGATCTCCATTTTTCCCCGGGTGACACACTCTGGTCTCACTGGGATCTCTATCCTCCCCAGGGTCCCACACTGTCTGATCTCACTGGGCTATCCATCCTCCCAGGGTCACACACTGTCTGATCTGACTGGGA
>NW_025187814.1:0-3055 GCF_004010195.1 Chiloscyllium plagiosum | reverse complement strand
TACAACTGCATGAATTTTTGGACACACTGTAGCATTCACTTCATCCGTCTCTGACAAAATGGAGATTCTGCTTCATCTGCTTCGGGACAGCCCGTAGGTTATGCGGTCTCCTCTCTGTGATACCCTGTAGATACCGCTGCATACTTTTTTCATACAAAATGTAGATACCGTTGCATCGTCACTGCAACGCCATGTAGATATTGCTGTTATCCCTTCTGGGACACCCGACAGATACTCTTCTATCCTATCTGCGGCACCCTACAGATACTGCTCCAACCTTTCTGTGGGTCGCTGTGCATTCTGGTGCATGCCCTCTGAGGCACCCTGTTTGTACTGCTATATCGATTCTGGGGCACCCTGTAGGTGTTGTTGAATACTCTCGAGGATAGCCTGTCGAAACCGCTGCATCCCCTCTTGGACACCCTGCAGAAACTGCTGCTTTGTCTCTAAGACACCCTGCAGATACAATTGCATCCTGTCGGAGACATCATTTGGATACTGCTGCATCCAATCAGTGATTCCCTGTAGATACTGCTGTATCCCCTTTGGGACAATCTATGGATACCGTTGCATCCTCTCTTGGACTCCCTGTAGATACTGCTGCATCCTCTCTGGGGCATCTTGTTGGGACTGTTGGGTTCTCTCTGAAACATCGATAGATACTGCTGCATTCTCTCGGGGGTACACTGTCGATACTGCTGCATCCCCTCGAGGATAGGCTGACGATACTGCGCTATCCACTCTGGTCACCCTGGAGATACTTCCGCATCCCCGTTGGGACATTCTGTCGGTACTCTGCATTCCCTCTTTGACAGACTGTAAATACTACTTCCCTCTGTGAAAAACTGTAGATAATGCTGCATCAATCTCTGGGACACCCAGTCGGCACAGCAGAATTTGCTCTGCGTCACCCTGTAGATAATGCTGCATCATGTCTGGGGCACCCAGTAATTACCTTAGAATCCCTGCAATGTGGAAGGACTGCACTCGGCACATCGGATGCAGTCTGACTCCCTGAATAACATCCTACCACACTCACCCTATTTGTATAACTGTGCATTTACAATGGGTAGTCCGTCTAAAAACGCAACATTGAATTGTGCGAGGGTACTGGAATACCCGAATATGACCTAAGTAGATACGGAGAGAATGCGCAAATTCCATGTGGCATGCTGGCTTGCATTGTTCCATCAGATTGCAAGGGACCAATGTTCGATTCCAGCCTCGGCGACTGTGTGGAATTTGCGTTTTTAGTCGGACTACCCATTGTAAATGCACAGTTATACAAATAGGGTGAGTGTGGTAGGATGTTATTCAGGGAGTCAGACTTAGGTTCTATTCGGGTATTCCCGTACCCTCCCACAATTCAATCTTGCGTTTTTTAGACGGACTACCCATTGCAAATACACAGTTATAATCATTTTCTGGAATATCGTCAAGTGATTCATTCCTTCAATTGGAATTAATTACAAATTCAGAGGTATTTGAGTGAAGACATTAATCCTTATCTGAGTCACTTAGGCTGCTCACTAATCTGAGAACGTCACCCATTGTTCTGGATGCCAATCTGCAACACAGCTGATAACGTGAAACAACATGAATTCCGACTATCTCTTTTGTAATAATTTACAGCTCAATCAGATCACTTCCGATTCACGTGCAATACAGGATGTTAAGACTAATCCACATAGTGCCACTCCATAAACAATCTCCAGTCCTAGGAATGTGTCTGGTGCCGCCTGTTGCAAACACTCCAATGCCAATGTCTGTTTCTTTAATGAGAAAAGCAACTCAGCACACAACTGTGACCATCGGAGGTTCCACAATTTGGAAATCACATGACAATTAACACATTGCTTTTCACGTGTTCAAGTCAGTTCATTTGTAATTTGCAGACAAAGGAAATCTGTGTTCGAAGAACACATTGCGATTATTTTCAAACTGTTACACAGAAAATCATACCCTCTCACAATCACAAGCTATAGCACTATTAAGTATTAAGCTGGAAAGTTTATGTAAAGCGTCCACTCCCTCTCTCTTTAATAAAATGACTTTCTGTTAATATATTGCGAAAAGAAATATAATATAATGAGATAGTAAGTTAGTGTGACTAACTGGTAAAACTGGCTCATGTTAATTCTTGCATTCAAGCGCTCAGAACAAGGCGTTAGAATTCTCACCAAACTGACAAGCAACACATACCGTTAGCTTTACAGACAGAGACCGGATTATCTAAGGAGAAAAATTTGTCAGATAAATTGGTTGGTGGTGAGTAGCAGAAAACATTCTCGGTCGAAGGACTTTGCGATCTGCCACTTGTTCAATGAGAAGTGAAACTCTGCTTCATCTAAGAAAAGCAGGTATGTAGATCACTGGCTTGCTGATTTGCAGACAAAGTGAAACTGGAGGCATTGTCAGGTAAATTACATTATTATTGATAGTCAATCACATACAACAAAAACAGCTCGTTATGCTGAGAACAGAACATATTCTCGTTAATAAAGACACGCGTCCCAAAACGAATAACTGGCTGCTTTGAAAAACATGCTGACTATTTGAACAGTATGAACAGACAGCCAACATACTGAGACTTACAGTTGCCCACAATAACTACTGAATCTTTCTAAATTCAAATGTCAGTGTGTCGATATATTCTACGAGTGATAGTGAGCTGTGTATGCATAAGTATTTAAAGCAAAAAAACTTGTATATCCTGTTGAATAACCACATTTACAACCTGTGCATTGCTTACACCAATTAAGTTATAAAATGTAAATATTTTAGTCAATCAAAGTCATTATCTTTCAAAACGTCGATCAATACTTACAAGTAATTTCTAATTATTCTTAGTTCAAAACATCTTGCAAACCATTTTTCTCATCCATGCTGACATTAGATATCTATTAGTTATAAGTGCAATAATCCAACAGCATGTCCAAAAGTTTTTTTTTTTCGGTCAATTGTCGCTGTAAATCTAAAAGTAATGTTTTTTTTTCATGCCATCACTTCATTACTTTATTTTTGAATTACAACGAACAACAGAATGTTTTCGAAG
>NW_025187813.1:0-3055 GCF_004010195.1 Chiloscyllium plagiosum | reverse complement strand
CCTATCTAGTTGTTTCTATGGTGAGTGAGACTACGTCACAAGATTAGGGGGAGTAGGTTTAAGACAGAGGAGAAGGAACTGCTTTTCCCAGAGAGTGGTGAATCTATGGAATTCTCTGCCCAAGGAAGCAGTAGAAGTAGCCATATTCAAGACATAGTTAGATGGGACTTTGTATGGTAGGTGAATTTAGAATAGTCAGGATAATGCAGGTAAGAGGAGCTGAGACATGAATGGTGGAGTAGCTCGATGGACCAAATGGCCTACTCCTGCTTCTATTACTGGGAATGTATGAACATGCATTTTTTATGGCCAATCCGTATCAAGGCAGGTGAGCAATGTAGTGATGTGGAAATGAACATCGGAGAATGACAGAAAGGGACACGGAAAGTAAATGTCCTAGTCCAAAGATGTGCAGGTCAGGTCAAATGACCATGCTAAATTGTCCATAGTTAGGTTCATTAATCAGAAAGGGTCTGGGAGGGTTACTCTTCAGGGTGTCGGTGTGGACTTGTTGGGCCGAAGGGCCTGTTTCCACACTGTAGGGAATCGAAGCTAATCAATCAAAACTGGATTCTACAGAACACAAGAATTGAAACTGAAGACTGTGTGGCTGAATGTGTGCTGCAATGTAACACAACTGAATGAATTGACTGCACACGTTGAAGAGAATAATTATGATCTGAGACTCCTTACAGGGACATGGCTTCAGGATGACAAGGATTGGATCTAAATATTGAGGGGGTACGTGGCATTCAAGTTGAATAAGAAGCGAGGTAAAGGTCGAAGGTTGGCACTGCTAATCAAAGCACTAATAACATGGTACTCTGGTGTCAGCTCGGATTTCAGGTCCTGATTTCTCTGTCCTCTTCTCCCTGTTCCCAGAGAAAGATATTGTCTGTTCTCAGCTCAGCTGGCTTTCTGCTGAAACTTTGAGCCCCTTTTACACCTTCCAGAGCAATAAAACATTCAGTCGATCAAGGCCCAATCCACAATGTTCTCAGCCTGACAACCATTCAGACTGAGAGAGTCATCGGAGCAGGGAATAAAACAAGAAAAATGAAACAAAATGAGACATAAATGCACATTTGGTGCTTAAAGTGTGTTCATTAGATAGTAAACCAGAATTAGGGGTGTCCCAGGATTCTTATCGTCCCCTACTAGAGGAATTCTCTCTCCCTAACAATATTTACATCAACAGAAATAAAGCATCTGTTATCAAATAGACACAGAGATATACAGCACGGAAATAGACTTTTTGATCCAACACATCCATGCTGACAAGATGTCCTATATAAATCTAGTGTCCCATTTGCTAGCATTTGGCCCATATCTCTCCAAACCTTGCCTATTCACACACACATCCAGATGCCTTTTAAATGTTGTAATTGTACCAGCCTCCACCACTTCCTCTAGCGTATTTACCCTATCCATGCCCCTCATGATTTTATAAATGTCCATAAGATCACCCCTCAGCCTCTGACACTCCAGGGAAGCAGCCCCATCCTATTCAGGCTCTCCTTATACCACAAACCCTCCAATCCTGGCGACATCCTTATCAATCTTTTCTGCACACTTTCAAGTTTCACAACATCGTTCCTATCCTACAGTAGGGAGACCAGAATCGAATACAAGAATCGAAAAGTGGGTGAACCAATGTCTTGTACAGCTACAACATGACCTCCCATCTCCTATACCCAATGCATTCAATGAGTCAAATGGCCTCTTTCTGCCAATGCATTCAATGAGTCAAATGGCCTCTTTCTGCACTGCAGCGATTTAATGATTTGATTTTGCATCAGAGTCAATTTCAGTCACTATCTCTGGTTTATGGTGTGTCAGGGTGGGATCGCTGGTACCAGAATTGCATGCAATACTCCAAACGTGGCCTAACCAATGTCTTCTACAGTCGCAACATGACCTCCCGACGCCTGCACTCAGTGCACTGACCAATAAAGGCAGGCATATCAAACACCTTCTTCACTATTCTGTCTATGTGCGACTCCCCTTTCAAGGAACTTTGAACTTACCATCGAGTCATACAGCATGGTCATGGACCTTTGGTCCAACCAGTCCATGCCAACCATAATCCCAAACTAAATCAGTCTCTCCTGTCTGCTGTTGGCCTGTATCCCTCCAAACGTTTCCTATTCATGTACTAAAACAAATGTCTTTTTATTGTACCCGCATCCACCGCTTCCTGAGGAGGTTCATTCCACACATCAACCACCCTCTGTGTAAAATTAGTATTTGAATGGCAAGGATGAAGTTGAATTGAAATAGTTCATTAAAATAAACAGCTTCGACTAAACCACCGACAGCAGGTATGGTAGCAACTCCAACTCTGGAATCTCTCAAATCGATATTTCCTTGGAGTGGAGGGGGGAGTAAAGTGTTGGATTCACAGAGGTGGGGGTTTTCTGAGAGTGTAAAGCTAAAATTAAACCCTGTGCTTTGCTTGAACTCAAACTGCATTGACGTGGAGGAGAGCGAAAGGAGTTTGCAAAGTGTCCTCCCCTCCCAATGTGCCCTCCCTCCCCCATTGTGGACGTCTCAACGTGGACGTAGCTCTGTCAATTTCAGAGTGAAACTCCCTCCCTCTGGGCAACATCTGGGAGCATATCAACGTCTCCCCCTTTCTATTCCTCATCCTGGGAGGGGGAGAGAGAGAGAGGCGTGTTTGGGGGGTTGTGTTGGGTGGAGACTGTTCACTTGTAGCAATTGGAGTGACTCCATGGAGGGAGCAGGCTCTCCAAAGGTGCTCAGATGCTCTCTGTCCCTCTCAAAGACATTTTCCTAGTGTATTCCCTCGGTTTGGCACGTATAGAGTTTGTACCCTGGAAAAGGTTTACTTCTGTCCTCATGTTCAAAATTATAAGGGTAGTTTCTCATGGAACTGAGCAGTATTTAAGGGATTGGCACATTGATTTCAAATGTAGACATCTGTTGCTTCATATGGTGTATATCTGATATTGTTGGCTGTTATAAAAACTTTGTGGCTATGAGTTTTCACCTTCTAATGCAGGAATAGAGTTACGTTCTATATCTCTTGTCTCTT
>NW_025187812.1:0-3055 GCF_004010195.1 Chiloscyllium plagiosum | reverse complement strand
ATGTCATCTTTAAAAGCCCAATGGGCATACGATTGAGCTTTCTCAGCTTGGAGCTGCTCTTCATAGTTTACCCCGAGCATGGCAGATAAGGGACAATTACACCACGGTTTGTCAACAGGGCCACGGGGGTCCTGGTGGATGGGCTAGTACAGAGGGGGACCATTCTCTTTACAGAGGGGGGGCCACCACCAGACCCACCGAGCATAGTCTGAGCTCACCACCCAGCTCAGTGCAGTATCTGCAGTCTGAAGAAATATCCAGCAATACAGGACAAGCATCAATAACCTTCCCCGCTCTGACAGGAAAAGCGTCACCGTATTCTGTCTGCTCTCTCACATTCACTGTATATCTGTTATAACACCGACCCCGAACAAGGCTCATGGTCCACCACGCTCACTGCCGCATGCTGCACCTTCTCTCTCTGTCTCTGTCACTCTGTCTCTCTGTCTCTCCTTCTCTCTGCCCCCCTCCGTCCACTTCACCCCCACACTAATAACACTGCATGGATACAACACTGTGGACTGACTCCCTCCGGATACCTCACCATAACCCCCTCCCCACCTACACTAACACTAACAGCAGGACTACCCACTCCCACCCTCACTCCCTCCCTCCCCTTCTCCCATTCCAGGAGAAACAGCCTGGAATAGGACAGAAATGGCCAAGCTGGGTGGTGGAGTGCCCGATATCCGTTCCCTCACCCCCCTCCCCCTGCCATGTGGGGAGGACCCTAGTACGAGCTGGAGAGGACCGGGACGCCTCGTGTGGAGATTCTGAAACATCCACGTCTCACCGACCGAGTAAGGAGCAATGTTCAGTGAAGGACAATTCTCACTTTAAACCCACTGGCAGCTCCGTTTCCCCCCGGCACAACTTAGAAGCTGTGGCCCTGATGCCATCTCCCTTTTGTGTTGAGCTGGTACAAATGGAATCCCCACGGTCTCGGTGGGCAGGAGGGTAGGCTCACAACATATCATCACCACCACCTCCCAGGAAGGGAGCACAGAGGCTCCCACCTACAACTCCTCCTGTAAACAGCTCAGATTCTGAAACTAATCTGTGATAGTAACTGCTCTCCCCACTTGTCATGATATCTTCAACAATCTGTGCTCAAATACACGCAGCGCTCTCTGCTCTGCAGCCCCTTTATAACGGTACGGCCTGTTTTATATTGTCTTTCATTTTCTTTCCTACCAAAGTGTATCACCTCAAACTGCTCTGCATTGATCCCCATCTGCCATAAACCTGAACAATACATCAACGTGTGATTGGACTGTTAGAGTTCCACACTCTCCTCCATAGATTTCAGAGTTCTTCTCGGTTCGGTGCCATCTACAAACATTGAGATTGTTACAGCGTCACAGTCCCCATGAAACAACTGAAATCCTGCCCCACATACACGACCTTGAGTAAGTGAAATACTGATATATTCCTATGGACAAAGTCGAATAATGACATGCTGTCAATGGAGCAACAAAAATCCTGACACACACGAGACAGAGCAACTGAAATATTGACAAACCACAGAGCAAAAGAAATCCGGATAGGTCCCACTTATCTATATTCATCAGGGCATAATATGATGAAGTTGGAAGCGTGTACGATACCTTCAAGAGAGAGGGAATGCTGTTCTGAACTGAGAGCTTACAAGTACCTGTGGTATGAGAGGATGGCAGACCCAGAAACAATATATTGCTATAGAGCTGGAGTCGGGTAATAAGCAGTTAAGAGAAAGAGGGTCCCAGAGTTGTGCATAGTTGATGTAAAATGTTCACTTTCATAGTGAGAAAAACAAATTGATGTTTTTATTTAAACAGTGGAATTTGACAGATCTGTCCCTCACATTTTAACAGTTTACGAGGCGAATTGAGTATTTATTTATGTTTCATTTAAATTACCAGATGAGCTTCACGCCGTGTCCTCACCATCCCCGTGTGTGTATCTGTGTGTCCCTGTGTGGGGCAGGTCTGGCAGTCTCTGTGGTGTGAAAAGTGATGCAATGCCACTCTCTGCTGGCCTCCACACGCCACTGCACAGGCATTGGCAGAGGGTGAAAACCAACAGGGATTCATTCAGAGAGGGGGAGGGAGAGGGCAGATGCTCACAGCATCCAAACTGATGTCTTATCCATGTACTGATCTAAATGTCCTTTAAACGTTGTAACGGTCCCTGCTTTCACCACTTCCTCTGAAAGTTCATTCCACACACAAGCCAGCTTCTGTCTAACATAAACACCTCTCATGACTTTCGTAAATATTTTTTCCTCGCATCTGAAAAATCCCTCAGTTTTGAATCCTCAACTATGGAGAAAAGATATCAGCCCTTCAGTTTCTCTGTAACCCGCATTATTTTATAAACGTCTGTAAAGTTACTGCTTAATCTCATATTCTTCAGTGAAAAAAGTCCCAGCCTACCCAGCCTCTCCTTATAGCTCACTCCCTCCTTTCCCAGCAACATCCAGGTTAATCCCTTCTCAATCCTCTCCAGCTTAATAATATCAACGTCAGTAATATCAAATTGAATAGTCAAGGTATTTTCTAAGGGTACGGGGAGTCCAAATCTAGAGGACATAAGGTGAGAGGGGAAACATGACCTAAGGGGCAGCTTTTTCACCCAGAGGGTGGTGCACCTATGAAATGAGCGTGCAGGATGACCAGACTGGGCACAGTATTCCAGAAGAGGTCTCACCAATGTCCTGTACAACCACAACATGACATCCCAATTCCGATACTCAAAAGTCTGTCCTATGAAGACATGTGTGTTAAACACCTTCTTAACCAAACTATCTATATGAGATGCAAATTTTACAGAATTAAACCTGACGCCCGAGGTTTCTGGACTACAGCAGTGCCAAAGACCCTACTTTTAATTGTATTGGTCCTGCTCTTGTTTGATTTACCAAACCCAATACCTCGCATTAATCCAAACTAAACTCCATCAGCCACCCCTCTGCCCAGTGTGTGATAGTACTGTCACCTCCCCCCCCCCCCCCACTCTAAAATCAAAATGGCCATGGATAGAGTGAGTAGTCAGGGGTTTTTCCCCAGGTTAAGGG
>NW_025187811.1:0-3055 GCF_004010195.1 Chiloscyllium plagiosum | reverse complement strand
CTCTCTCTCTCTCTTTCTGTTCCTATATACAAAATCCGATGCTCTTTGTACAAATGAAGTTCTTGATTTGCACCTCTCATTTCATATTGTGAAAATGTGTGTGGTGTTTCACGACCTGTTGAGTAGTAGCTGGACCCACAAATAGGTTAAAATTTAGTTGTTACACTGAAATGTATGCAACCTTTCGCCAGAAATGTTAACACTAACCCATCTGGTCATGAAATTCAATTTTTACAGGAAAAAGAAATTTGCAACAGCAAAAACACACACCACAGAATTGAAGTGCCAACAGGAGATATTTGTGTATCTGCAGAAGTATATCTGGAAGATTTACACCTAAAATCAAATAGATCTCAAAAAAGATGTTTGCAAATTCAGTCAAGCAATCTGTCAGGTAATATGAATGTAAAGTTCTGATTTTAAATGATTGATCGCTCAAATCCAAAAGAAATGCAGTCGGAGCAGATTACATTAGACAGCACAGTGCATTGCAGATACTAAGGGGAAATATAGGATCTGATACAGCTGTCAACCTTCAGTAAATTAAACTGCTGTACTGAATATCCCCCATCAGTTAGTTCTGTTAGGTAGTGCTATCACTACCCCAAGTAATTGGTCATTCTCCATAAAAATGAAACTAATTTGACCATACACACACTTAACAGTATGCAGCAAAATTCACTAGTATATAAATGATGCCATCAGAAAGCTTTCACTGTGAACTGAAGCAACACAACAAACTGGCTTGTTTTACACTGCTAATGTAGATCACTTGGTCACTGGAATATTTGATTAACCTAGTCTCATAGGTGCCAGTTAAGAAGTTTGTAGTATTATTGAATTCACAGTACATTCCAAGTCATTGTATCATCAAAGAAAATTGCCCCTTCTGCTGACTGCTTTACCAATGACTTTACATTGGAGTCCTCTGGCCATCCTGCCAGTGAAACAACGAAGGAAGTTTCATTTGGAGTCACATATGGATTTGAGTATGGAGAGGGATTGAACAAGCAAAAATGTCTTTGTGTCAAGAAGCAAGGTGTAACCTCCTAACTTCCAGGCCATAGAACTTCTTCAAAGATGCAGATTGATTGTTAACACATGCTAATTGATTAGTTAAAATGATATATCAGTTAACATTTGCTCTACATTTAATGGTCTGTTCATGAGTTTCCTGTGATAGCAAGTGGTATAGTAAAAGTTGGAGAAGTCCTCTAATGGACTGAACTGTAATAAGTGCTCCCTATCCTCAGCTGCTTTCTTACCTTCTGAGTAAGGGTTTCTCCATATCTTTCTGTACTTCACAGCATTTCTGTCATATCAGGTATGGTGGCCCTTGGCTGCCAATATTGGACTTCATGTGAGGACAATATGAGCAAGTCTAATGCCAGCCTATTGTACAAGGACCTGTAATTGGACAGCAGTGAGGGAATAGCTCACGGGTGGCACCATAAGATGCACGGTGATTGAATTTCCTTGACAAATCCAACCTGACCATTACTGACTCATCATTCTACTCTCCATTCACAAAGTGATGGAAGGGGTCATCAACAGTATAAAGTGACAAATGCAAATGACTAATCTGGTCTCTGATGTCCACTTTGGGATCCACCAGGCCCATTTAGCTGATGACTCATTACAGCCTTGGTCCAAACATTGACAAAAAGAGCTAAATTTCAGAGTTGAGTTGCAAGTTACTGCTGTTGACATCATGGCTGCATTTGACCAAGTAAGGAAAGGGATCAGGTGGAAGATTCACTGTTAGTTAGAGTCATGCCTAGCACAAATGAGATGTTTATAGTTTATGGATATCAGTCATTTCAGTTCCAGCTTATCTCTGCAGGGGTTCCTCAGGGTGGTATTGTACACGCAGCCATTTTCAACTGCTTCCCAATGATCTTCATCATAAGGTCATTTGTGGGGATGTTCTCAGATGGTGCAATGCTTATCACCATTCATGACTTCTCAGATAATGAAGCAGTCCTTGTCCAAGTAGAGCGAGACTTAGGCAACATCTAGGATGGGGCTGTTAAGTGACAAGTGACATTCGCATTGCCCAAGTGCCAGGCAATAACCAACAACAGAGAATCTAACCAGCTGTCCTGACATTCAATGGTATTACTATCACTGAACCTTCCACTATCAACATTCTGGGAGTTGCCATTGAGGAGAAAATGAATTGGAGTTGTCTTTTAAATACGGTGGCTACAAGAGCAGGGAGAGATTGAGAATTCTGCGAAGAATTACTCGCCTGATTCCCCAGAGCCACTCATGGCACAAGTCCTGAGTGTGACAGAATACACTGTGCTTGCTTGAATCGATGCAGTGTCAACACTATTCAAGGAGGTTGACACCATCTAGAACAAATCAGCCCACTTTATTGGCACCACATCTACATAGCAAAGTTGAGGAGCACCTTCCAAACTCATGACCTCTACCATCCAAATGAACATAGGCAGCTGGTGTATGGGAACAACGCCACTTGCAAATTCCTCACCAGACGTCTCACCATTCTGACTTGGAAATGTGTTCCTTCACTGTCACTGAGTCAAAATCATGGAATTTCCTTGCCCCAATTTCCCAAGGACTGCAGCAGTTCAAGAGGCAACTCACCTCCACTTTTTCTCCAGTGCAATTATGGATTTGCAATCAATGATGTACTAGTTAGAAGGCAGGGAAGAGACAACAAAATAGGTAATATAGGACAGTTAGTCTCAGGTTTGTCATTAAGGAAAATGTTAGAGTATTATAAAGGGTGTAATAGCAGAGCATTTGGAAGTACATAGTTTAATCAGGCAGAGTTAACATGGTTTCATAAAGGGGACATTATGCTGAACAAAGTTATTAGAATTCTTTTGACGAGGTAATTAGGAAAAAGATAAAGTGGAAACAAGTAGATGCAATATATTTGGATTTCCAAAAGCTGTTCACTAGGTACTTACCCATGGCTACTTCTTAAGATACGAGCCAATGATGTTAGGGGTCTCATGTTAGCATGGATGAGGATTGGCTATTGAATAGAAGATAGCGAGTAGGGATAAGTGGGGGGGGGGGG
>NW_025187810.1:0-3054 GCF_004010195.1 Chiloscyllium plagiosum | reverse complement strand
AATTAGGGCTACCAAATGAAAACGTGACTCCACGAGACGGTTAGTTTTGTCTGTGCAATGACTCCAAAATTTGTGGTCCCCCTGTAATTGATTAGAATGGAGTAGGCTGATAGGAAATTGTATTGAACGACACATATTGATGAGAAACAGTACTTGGGAAGGATGCATTTTCATGAGCAGAGAGATTAGAAATAATGTAATGGATCGAAAAATGAAGATGTCATTGTATTTTTAAAGCGCCTTTCATCACTATCTGAGTCACAGGCACTGAAGAAAATCTGAAGCAGATGTGGCATTGTCAAATCTAATGTGCAAATCAGGCAGTTTGTTCAACCATAGGTCAAAACGAAAATGCCACAAGTACTCAGAACTAACGCTGGAGACGCCAGTGAGTTTATGTCTTACATTTAGCGTTTGTTCGGCTCTGATTGCTATCCGGGATAGTATAGGATTGGGGGTCCTAATATCAGAAGGGTTTACCCAATTAAGGCAAAGATGAGGAGGCTGTTCTCACATCCTGAGGGTAGCAAATACGTGTACTTATTTACAACAGCGAGATCTGCCAAGATTGGGTATATTCAAGGCCACAATTATTTTTCTCTCTGTTAATAGCATGAACCAAGTGGCATTTTGAAATATGTCCAAGTTTGCTGACGGTAGACAATAATGGGAGAGCATATTGAGATGATGACGTGGGAATATGCGAAGGTGTATAGATATATACCTTCGCATATTCCCACGTCATCATCTCAATATGTCTACCGTCAGCCAACTTGGACATATTTCACAATGGGGAAAATCTTTGCAATGGAGATTTCCTCGACACTATGAAAATAAAGGGACAATAGGAAAAAAACTTGTAGGACAGAGGAATCTGGGAGTTCTTGAGCCTAAAACAAACAAAGTTTTGCGTCATTTTTTCTGACCAAGCGTAATGCCTCCTTTCCAAAAGCTTGCAGTGAAAGAGATGGTATCCGAAAAAAATATATAAGTCGAAACTGAAAAACGAAGACCAAGAAAAGACGTATGCCGTTCTTTTGGACAACTGATTGTGTATGGTTCTGTAAAATTCGTTTACAATGTACCTGGGTTTTGGAATTGTGGGAGCTCGGGAGTGGAAATCAGGAGATCCATGATTACTGCCAACATTTATCTGTCATCCTAACTTGTAGTACGTTTTATTTTGCATTGTGGTTCCTGTGAGTAAACTCAGGTGACGTATTTCCCTCACTGTTCCTCGGCACTCCCCGAAAGAATTCAACGTTCTTATCTCCTGTTTCTGGGTAACCTCGAAACATTGTACAACTGTCACTGAAACCTCGACATTTCCCACGACTGTCTGCCTTCTTACAATATCAATTGATCCATCACTGTGTTAGTAATGCACACATGAGTACCAACGCAAAACAGCAGCAATCGACACTGTTACGAACACAGATGACTGCAGCCAAATTTCAGAATAATGACATCTGTACGATCACAAATGCACATATCAAACGGCCAGTAAACTCCATATGAATACACTGACAGAAGCTGTGCGAGGCATAGCACCTGAAAAACAACAGAAATACACTTTTGGGCGACGGACCAGGTTTTATTTCTTAATCAGCAATCGAATTTTACAATGGTGACATCAGCAGTTCCCTCAAACAAAGAACTAACCACTGCTGCAGACGGAGGAGAATGTGAGGACTCTATGTGCTGGAGATCAGAGTCGTGAGTGAGGTACTGGAAAGAATAGCTGGTCAGGCAACATCCGGGGAGCAGGGAAATCGAGGTTTTCGGTATAACCCTGATGAAGTATTCATGCCCGAAACGTCGATTCTCCAGCTTTTTGCCAGCTGCCTTACATGATGCTCTTTTCCAGCAACAAGCTCTCCACTGCCACAGACTCTTATATCATCCGAGTTCCCAGGCGCGGAATTAGAGACACTCAGTGCCCTGAGTACACCTACTGGGGACACTTCGCGGTGGCGTTCAGGGGCAACTTGTTCTTCATGAATGCGGGTATCAATTTGCCTGCCTCTTGGTCCTTTACAATGTTTGCTGCAGTGCTTGCATGTAGCATTGTTTGTCTACATGTGCACTGCACATGCAGGGTAGTGGTCATTTGTTCTGGTGAGTTGTTGGATGAATCTGGCTTTCGATTTATGTTCTCTCATAAATCTGAATGGTCAGAGGAGTGTGGCTGTCAGTTCTGAGATGTTGTTCATATATAAAGTTGAGTGCTTAGTGTGTCGGGTCATGGCATGTCCGCGGAGCGTTTTTTGTCTGCAAGGATTCTGCGGGAATATCTTTTGTTGGCAAACCATGTCTGGAGAAGCCAATAAACACCAGAGCTAGTTTCCACTCGTCGCAATACACACAGTCGACGAGAAAAACAAGTTCGACTGGGGCAATACAAATATAATAGGACAAGCCAAATAGTGGGTAGACAGAAAATTTCTCGAAGGAAAACATTCATCCATGGACTCCATCAAGAAGTTCGTTGGGCTAAACCCAACATACCGGGACCTGCAACGAACTACTAGTACTTACAAACGGGTGCAGTGGGAATGAACTCAAATCAATTCCAAACGCCACCGGACAGCCACGCTTCACAGGGGTCTCAGCAGCCCTGAAGATGCCGCCAAGAAAGCGGAGGAAACGGCTGCAAACCAACTTCCCAAAACCGCCAAAAATACGCAAAACTGCAACCTGTATTAGAATTACAAATCTTTACACAAAATTTGAAACGCCATAACAGGCCGGGCTGCGCCAGCAGGGAAATGATCTCTGGAATCCCACGTGACATGTTTGGACGCTAAATACCACACGATGGCGGAGGTAAGAGCTAGCAAAGCTCCCAGCTTCTTGTGCGTGTCCTTGTTAAAAATAACAGCTTCATTCTCCTCAGCCCAATTTCCATCCTTTGGTCTTGTATGTCGTAAGCATTACAAATTGACATGTGAGTACGTCAGAAGGTTTTCAGGGTCTCTGCTGCTTCGACACTGAGAGACAGCGAGGTCCAGATTCCAAACACTCGGTGTAATTATGTTTTTATTCGCATCTACT
>NW_025187809.1:1726-3054 GCF_004010195.1 Chiloscyllium plagiosum | reverse complement strand
ATGGGAGTGAATGGGAATGGGGTTTGGGGTCCAACAGGAGTCTGTGTTGTCTCTGCACTCTGACGTCTCTCTCTCTCTCTCCCTCCCTATCCCCCCCCCCCCGTACAGGTGGGTAAATCCCCTCCGACTCTCTCGGACACCGATCCGAAAGCTCGGTTCTCGCTGAAGAAGTTGATCCGTTGGCTACACTTGAAGGACCCAACCTATCACGTCATGTGTCTGTTGGGTCGAAGGTCAGTGTGAGCTGGGGCGCTGCAGTGTCAGACTCCCGACACCAGGTGGGGCACTCCGTGTCGGAAGCTACGGGGCTAGATACAGGGGAAAGCTCCCTCTACACTGTCCCCCCGTCCCAGGGACAGGGACAGCATGGGGTTAGATACAGAGTAAAGCTCCCTCTACACTGTCCCCCCATCCCAGGGACAGCACGGGGTTAGATACAGAGTAAAGCTCCCTCTACACTGTCCCCCCCCATCCCAGGGACAGGGACAGCACGGGGTTAGATACAGAGTAAAGCTCCCTCTACACTGTCCCCCCCATCCCAGGGACAGGGACAGCACGGGGTTAGATACAGAGTAAAGCTCCCTCTACACTGTCAGATTGAGCACTTGCCTGGCCGTCAGCGTTGTTTCTCTCCCCCCAGGTACCCGTCCGACCTCCAGTCCTTCGCCCGGAGCCGTCTGCCGGGGCCCTGGGATTCCCGCCGATCTGGGAAGAGGATGAAGCTGCAGTTACCGGAGTCCTGGGAGCGGGAGCTCTCGCTGCACGGGAACCGCGCGGAAATCTGGGAGCGGCTGATCGGTACTGGCTCGGGGTGGGGGTGGGGGAGGCGGGGGGAGGGGTACAGGGTCAGGGGCTGGCTCGGAGAGCCCCTCCGTCCCTCCGATTCCTCCCCGCCGGCGCCATTCCCTCCCTTCAGCACGTACCGTCTCGGAGTCGCGTTGCGGAGACCGTCCCCTCGGGTAGCGCTCGCGCCCTCCACGGCCAAGGCGCGGCTGGTTACGGGACACAGTGATGGGACTTGCCTCCCCCCCCCCCCCCAATGCAAAACTGGGGGTTCTCGCTCAACTCGAAGACCGTGAGGGACTCCAGGGCCGTGGGTGGCGTAGTGGCTCAGTGCGTTTGCGCCGCTGCCTCACGGCGTCAGTGACCCGGGCTCGATCCCACCCTCGGGGGGGGTGGGGTGGGGTGGGGTGGGGGGAAGCGACTGTGTGTCGAGTTGGCACATCCTCCCCCAGTGTCTGTGTGGGTTTGCTCCCACAGTCCAAAGATGTGCAGGTTAGGGTGGATTGGCCGTGATAAATTACCCATAGTGCCCAGGGATGTGCAGG
>NW_025187809.1:0-977 GCF_004010195.1 Chiloscyllium plagiosum | reverse complement strand
GCTGTTTTCCCCCGGAGCGCCGGAGGCTGAGGGGGTGACCTTCGAGAGGTTTACATGGATAGGGGTAAATAGATTCCCTGGGGTGGGGGAAATCCAGAACTAGAGGGGGACAGGTTTAAGTTGCGAGGGGGAAAGGGACCCAGGGGGCATTTTTTCACGCAGAGGGTGTGGAATGAGCTGCCCGAGGAAGTGGTGGAGGCTGGTACAATGACAGCAGTGAAAAGGTGGATGGGGACAGGGATAGGAAGGGATTGGAGGGTAGTGGGCCAAGGGCTGGCAAATGGGACTGGATTAGGTTCGAGATGTCTGGGTCGGCACGGACGAGTTAGGCTGAAGGGTCTGTTTCCCTGCTGTGCATCTCTGTGACTGTATGACCTGACCCCCTCGAAATATTTGAAGGCGATAGACTGGACCCTCGCTTTTTCGAGGTCCGTGTTCAGTGCCATCTTCCAGACGCAATGTGCGTGGGTCAAATTGAGTGCTGTTTCGCAGACACGCAATGGATTTGAACGCTGGAGCCCACGTATCGCCCGAGGAAAGAGGCGTTTTGATTAACTTAACCATGAAAGAACTTCCCCACGTTATTGGTGCCAGTGCCTCCTCTCACTTCGTAATGCCCCCTTGGCAAAAATAAAATCCACGGGCCGTTTCCGAAACAAATGCTTGCATGCAGTTCTCCAATCTCGGAGGAAACAGCCGTCAGGAGAAGGGTCAGAGAGCGTACCAGTCAGGAGACACGCGCGGGCGCTGCCAGACCCTTCCCGCTCAAAACGAAACCTCAGGAGCAGGAAACCCGGCCACGCCCGGCCAGGCTGCTTCTATTGTTCCAGCCTTCGGGCCGAAACCCCCCCCCCCTCCTCCGCCAGAACTGTTTCCTTCCTTCGGTGCCTCTGCACAGGGGAAGCCAGGGCGCGGCCAGCTCTTGAGTGGGTGGTGTCTGACTGTGTCCCACCCCCCAGTCGTGAGGGGGGGGTCAG
>NW_025187808.1:1795-3054 GCF_004010195.1 Chiloscyllium plagiosum | reverse complement strand
GGGTTACTCGTCAGAGGGTCTGGGTGGGTTACTCGTCAGAGGGTCGGTGTGGGTTACTGGTCAGAGAGTCTGGGTGGGTTACTCGTCAGAGGGTCGGTGTGGGTTACCCGTCAGAGGGTCTGGGTGGGTTACTCGTCAGAGGGTCTGGGTGGGTTACTCGTCAGAAGGTCTGGGTGGGTTACCCGTCAGAGGGTCGGTGTGGGTTACCCGTCAGAGGGTCTGGGTGGGTTACTCGTCAGAGGGTCTGGGTGGGTTACTCGTCAGAGGGTCGGTGTGGATTTGTTGGATCTTATACTCCACAGCCACCTGATGAAGGAGCAGCGCTCTGAAAGCTAGTGTTTCCAAATAAACCTGTTGGACTATAACCTGGGGTTGTGTGATTTTTAACTTTGTCCACCCCAGTCCAACACCAGCACCTGCAATTCTTGAATCACTGCAGTCCGTGTTTTTTTTTGTTTATTTTACTTTTGTTTTAAATCTCCTGCTTGTATTTTTTTTGTCAAGCCCCCCCCTCCCTCCCCCCACACCACTGCCAATCAGCAATAGTGTGGTGTGCGTGTGCATGTGCGTGTGGGTATAGGACACAGTGAAGAAACAATGAGGGCAAAAAACTTTCTTCACATTCCACCACCGGGATGAGAAAACACCTTGAGTGGCCAGTGACAAGCAGTGCCCTTCGGTCCACGTTACGTCGTGACACCCGCAAAGCCATCAGGGAGGGAGTTCCAAAGACAGTGAAGGAAGGGCGATATATTTCCAAGTCAGGATGGCGAGTGGCTTGGAGGGGAACTTGCAGGAAGTGGTGTCCCCCTGTATCTGCTGCCCTTGTACTTCTCGATGGAAGAGGTTGTCGGTTTGGAAGTGCATCGTGTAGTTAGTGCATATTGCTGTGTCAGGGGTGAAGGGAGTATATTTTAAGGCAGGTCATACAGTTAGAGAGTCATAGAGGTGTACAGCACGCACACAGACCCTTCAGTCCAACCCATCCATGACCAGATATCCCAACCCAATCTAGTCCCACCAGCCAGCACCTGGCCCATATCCCTCCAAACCCTTCCTATTCATATATCCACCCAGATGCCTTTTAAATGTTGTAATTGTACCAGCCTCCATCACTTCCTCTGGCAGCTCATTCCATACACATACCACCCTCTGCATGAAAAAGATGCCCTTTATGTCTCTTTTATATCTTTCCCCTCTCACCCTAAACCTATGCCCTCTAGTTCTGGACTCCCCCACCCCAGGGAAAAGACCCCTAT
>NW_025187808.1:0-1514 GCF_004010195.1 Chiloscyllium plagiosum | reverse complement strand
AACACCTCCTTCACTATCCTATCTACCTGTGACTCCACTTTCAAGGAGCTATGAACCTGCACTCCAAGGTCTCTTTGTTCAGCAACACTCCCTAGGACCTTATCATTAAGTGGAAAAGTCCTGCTAAGATTTGCTTTCCCAAAATGCAGCACAAAGTCCTGCTAAGATTTGCTTTCCCAAAATGCAGCACCTCGCATCTATCTGAATTAAACTCCACCTCCCGAGTCACACAGCACGGAAACAGGCCCTTTGGCCCAACTCATCCATGCTGACCAGGCTTCCTCAACTAATCCCATTTGCCCGCCCCCTAAACCTTTCCTATCCATGTAGCTGTCCAAGTGTCTTTTAAATGTTGAAACTGTACCTGCCTTCCTCTAGCAGCTCATTCCACATAGTGTTTAATGTGGAGTTTTTGAAATTAAAGGTCACACACATTACTATGGGTCACATGTAGGCCAGACCAGGTAAGGACAGCAGATTTCCCTACCCTAAAGGGCATTGGTGAACCAGTGAGTAAATTCTATCTGGTCACCATGTTTTAATTGTTGGAAAAAAGACCATGTGGTTCATTGATGAATTTTAGTGCCTTTTGATGCGTTTATGCGACTCCAGACCCACAGCCATGTGATTGGCTCTGAGCTACTCTCTGGGCAATTAGGGATGGGGCAATAAATGCTGGCCAGGCCAGTGATGCATGCAACCTGGGAATGACTTTTATGAATAAAAATCAGAGATCAGGCTTATGTTCTGCTGTCTAGAGTTAGAAAGAACGAGGGGCAGTCTCATCGAGTACTGTAAAATCCCGAGAGGGCATGACTGGGCAAATAGGGGAGGGAGAGCGGTGCTGCATGGTGGCATGGGCACAGTGGCATGGGTGGCACGGTGGCACAGTGGTTAGCACTGCTGCCTCACAGCATCAGAGACCCGGGTTCAATTCCCGCCTCAGGCGACTGACTGTGTGGAGTTTGGACGTTCTCCCCGTGTCTGCGTGGGTTTCCTCCGGGTGCTCCGGTTTCCTCCCACAGTCCAAAGATGTGCAGGTCAGGTGAATTGGCCATGCTAAATTGCCCATAGTGTTAGGTAAGGGGTAAATGTAGGGGTCTGGGTGAGTTGCGCTTCGGCGGGTCAGTGTGGAATTGTTGGGCCGAAGGGCCTGTTTCCACACTGTAATCTAATCTAATCTAATCACAGCAGGTCGGGCAGCATCCGAGGAGCAGGAAAATCGACATTTCAGGCAGGGATCCTGCCCGAAACGTCGATTTCCCTGCTCCTCGGATGTTGCCCGACCTGCTGTGCTTTTCCAGCACCACTCTGATCTAGACTCCGATCTCTAGCATCTGCAATACCCACTAAATAAGGGAGGGAGCCGAGAGTCAGGAGAGAGACACAGTCTCAGAATAAGGGGGAAATAAGGAGGGAAGGAGGGATGGAGGGAAGGAGGGAATGAGGGATGGAGGGAAGGAGGGATGGAGGGATGGAGGGAAGGAGGGAATGAGGGATGGAGGGAAGGAGGG
>NW_025187807.1:0-3054 GCF_004010195.1 Chiloscyllium plagiosum | reverse complement strand
CTCCCTCCTGCACCTTCTCCTGTAAACAGCTCAGGTACTGAAATTAAGCAGCTATATTTACTGGTCCAACCACTTGTCCTGATACCTTCACATCTGTGTTCATATACAACCAGCACTCTCTGCTCCTGCAACTCCTTTTTGAATGTACAGATTATCTTAAATTGTCTTTCAATAGGCTTCTTAACAAAGTGCACCATCTCACACTGCTGTGCATTGATCTTCATCTATTGAATACCTGAATACTTAACTAACTTGTCGCTGTCCTGTTCGAGTTCAACACTTCTCCAGAAACCGTGCAATTCTTCAAAGCATTGAGATTGACAGAGAGTCAAAGTCCAAACTGACACACTGAATTCCTGCCACACTCATTCGTGCAAGAATGTGAAATAATGATATCGTCCCACGGAGTCAGTCAAATATTGGCATGCTTTCAAAGGAGAAAATGTGTTTCTGGAAAAGCGCAGCAGGTCATGCAACATCCAAGAAGCAGAGGAATCGACGTTTTGGGCATAAGCCCTTCTTCAGGAAAGCCCTGAAGAAGGGCTCATGCCCGAACCATCGATTCTCCTGCTCCTTGGATGCTGCCTGACCTGCTGCGCTTTTCCAGCAACACATTTTCAGCGCTGATCTCCAGCATCTGCAGTCCTCACGATCTCCTAGATGCTTTCAAAGGAGCAAGTCACATCCTGACACACTCCAGACAGAGTGAATGAAATATTGACAATCCACGGCGCAAAAGGAATCCTGATAGGCTCCCCTTATCTGCATTGGCATCAATATATTTATGCGTACATATCTTTGTGTCTGTGTGGGGCACGTCTGACAGTCTCTGTGTTATTTAAACTGATGCAATCCTACCCTCTGCTGGCCTCCACACGCACTGTCACGGGCATTGGCGGAGGGTGGAAACGAACAGGGATTCATTTGGAGAGGTAGGGGGGAGGAAAACAGCTCACAACACTAATCAAATTGATTTGTTATCCATGTCCTGATGTATATGTCTTTTAAACGTTGTAACTCTACCCACTTTCTCCATTTCCTTTGGAATTTCATTCCTCACACAAGCCAGTCAGTGTGTAAAATAATTGTGCCTCATATCTTGTTTAAATCTTTCCCTGTCTGACTTTAAAACATCCCCCAAATATTGAAACCCCTACCAAAGGTAAAAGAAACTTTCCATTCACCTTCTCTGGACCCTTCATGATTTTGTAAAACTCTTTTATGTAACTACTAAACTTCCCAATGTCCACTGAAACATGCCCGAATCTATCCAGCCTCGCCCTTTCACTCAGTCCCTCTATTTGTAGAAACATTCTGATAAATCTCTTTTCAAACTACCTAACATTCTTCCTATTAGAGACCGAGCAGAACTGGACACAGTACTCCAGAAGAGACCTCAACAATGTCGTGTACAATGTCAACGCGACTTCCTAACTCCGAAATTCAATGTTCTGCGCAATGAACTCAAGTGTACTAAGTATACTAAACTTCTTCATAACCCACTATCTATATGTGATGCATACGTTAAAGAATTATACCTGACGGCCGAGGTCTCTGTTCCACAACACTATTAAATGTCCTATTTGTAATTGAATAAGTAATAACCCTGTTTGTTGTGTTACAATCCAACATCACACATTAATACAATCTACACTCCACCTGTCTCCAACAGCCCAGTGAGGGATATTACAGACACTCATACTCCGCCTTCAGTTTTAGGACATCCCTTATGTCGTTTAAACGCGTCATAACGTGCGTAGTCACACTTTAGAAGAGGAAAACAGTGATCAGTGCTTGAGGCTAGAAATTGCTGCCTTTCCTCTTTTCTGGTGTTCAGTTATAATATCTATTTGAGATCTTCCAAAGCACAGAGCATATCTGCAGGATTTCTTCCCTTAATATTGCAGACGACCGATAATAGCTCTTTAAGCTAGAATTTACAGCCAAACAATTGTAGATGTTAATAGAACATAGAACAATACACGTCCTTCGTCCTTCGATACTGTGCTGACATCTTTCCAACTTGATGATTCGACTAACGTACACACACTTCGTTTCTATCTTCTTTGTGAAATTTTAGAGTCATTTAAATGTCGTTAATGTATCTACAACAAATGCTGGGTGGTCCAGCCGACGCACACATGACTCTCTCTGTGAAGAATTTAACTCTGAAATATCCCTTAAACCTTCCTCGAATGACCATAAATTTATACCCATTTTTAATTGCCATATCCTGTGAAGGAAAACAAAATGTCTCTGGCTGTCCACTCATCATCTTTTACACCTGTGTTTACTCATTTCTCATCCTTCTTCGGTCAAATGAGGAAAAGCCCGAGCTCTCTCAAACTTTCTTCAGAAGGAATTGCCGTAGTGTCCTCGTAGCATCCTGGTAAATCTATTCTGCACGCTCTCTGAAGTTTTCAAATCGTTACTATAATGAGGAGACTAGAGCTGAACACAGAATTCCAGTTGTTGTCTAACCGGTGCACTGCAGTGCTGCAACATAGCCTAATTGCTCTCAACCTCAATCCTCTGAATTTGAAGAGTAACCGACCATATGCCTTCTTACCAACCCTACCAAATACCTGGCAACGTTGATGGATCTATATACATGGAACCCAAGATGCATCTGTTCCTCCACACGCTAGGTATCCTGCCTTTAACTCTGTAATCTGCATTCCAATTCGACCTACCCAAGTGAATAACTTGACAACTCTCCAGGTTGAACTCGATCTGCAACTTCTCAGCCCATTTCTGCATCCTGTCAAAGTCCCATTGTAACCTACCACAGCCCTTCAACCCATCCACAACTCCTTCAACCTCACTGTCATCGGCAAACATACAAATCTATCCTTCCACGTCCTCATCCAAGTCATTTATTGAAACCTCAAAGGGCAGATGTCCCAGAACAGACCATTGTGGTTGTACTCCAGTCTGAATAATGTCATCTACCATCACACTCTGTGTTCTATGGTCCAGTGAATTCTCTTCCCAGTCAGCCAACATTTCCCGTTTCCCATGCATTCTTATTTTCTGAAAGAGCTGAAAAATGTG
>NW_025187806.1:0-3054 GCF_004010195.1 Chiloscyllium plagiosum | reverse complement strand
TAAGCGTATAAGTCCTGCTAAGATTTATTTTCCCAAAGTGCAGCACCACGCATTTATCTGAATTAAACTCCATCTGCCACTTCTCAGCCCATTGGCCCATCTGGTCCAGATCCTGTTGTAATCTGAGGTCACTCTCTTCACTGACAATTTTGGTGTCACCTGCAAACTTACTAACTGTACCTCTTATGCTCGCATCCAAATCATTTATATAAATGCTGAAAAGTAGAGNGCACCTCGCATTTATCTGAATTAAACTCCATCTGCCACTTCTCAGCCCATTGGCTCATCTGGTCCAGATCCTGTTGTAATCTGAGGTAACTCTCTTCACTGACAATTTTGGCCCATCTGCAAACTTACTAACTGTACCTCTTATGCTCACATCCAAATCATTTATGTAAATGCTGAAAAGTAGAGGGCCCAGCACCGATCCTTGTGGCACTCCACTGGTCACAGGCCTCCAGTCTGAAAAACAACCCTCCACCACCACCCTCTGTCTTCTACCTTTGAGCCAGTATCTCTTGACCTGACCAGCTGTGAGTGGGCTTCACAAAGCACCCCCCTTGCAAACAAAGCCAACCTTCCTCAATGACTGTGCATCTCGGAGTTCTGCCCTCTCTTTCTCTTCCCCCCCTCACTCTCTCTCTCCCTCCCTCACACTCTCTCTCCTTCACTCTCTCTCTCTCTTTCCATTTCAGTCCTATCCTGTGTATCTCTCCTTCTCGTTAAATCTGGCTATGAACAGGTTAAACACCCCACCTCCCTACCCTCATGTGCTATTGCAAGAAATCGTGCGGTTAACGGGCAATTCTGAAAATTGCGGTGAGCAGGGGACCATCTGGGGCATCTCTGTTGGACAATTTCATCAATTTTCGAAAAGGTCTTGTGATCTCGTCCGTAAGGTGACGGTGCACGGCGTTAATGTACCCCCGCACGGTCAGAGGATTGGCTGACATACAGGCAGCAGAGAAATGTGGGTGCTTTTCTGACCGGGGCGGGGGTTTCAGCGGTTCCTGGAGTGCCTCAGGAATCAGTGTCGGGACCGCAATTGTTCCCAGTTTAACGCAGATGGTTCGGAATTGGGAACCACGCGCAGGATATCACACCTTGCGGATGAGTAAAGCGTGCAGGGGACACTGCTAAGTCCGCAGAGGGACACCGAGCGGTTAGGCAACTGGGCAAAGAGATGGAGGACGGAGTATAGTGTTTGTAGGAATAACAGCAAAAAAGGACTATTAGTTAAACGGATGAAGAATTGCAGACACTGATGTGCAGAGGGACCCTGGATGTCCTTGTGCGTGGATCACAGAGGGTTACTCTGCAGGCACAACAGGTAATTAGGAAGGCAAATGGAATTGTCTTTCATTGCTAAAGAGATTGGGTTTAAAAGCAGAGAATTGAATTGATTGTCACATGTACCAAGACATAGTGAAATGTTTGGTCTTGTGAGCAATGCAGGTCGATCACAGAGTCAAGTCGCATGATGGGTAAACAGCGGCAAAAATAAAAACACAGGGACAGGTTCAGAGTTTGAGAGCGCATTCCAGTATTCTAACAACAGGAGAGTAGAAACTGGCTGGTGCGTGTGTTCAGGCTTCTGTACCCTCTCCCCGATGGTAGAGATTAGATTAAATTACTTACAGTGTGGAAACAGGCCCTTCGGCCCAACAAGTCCACACCGACCCGCCCCCACCCAGACCCATTCCCCTACATTTACCCCTGCACCTAACACTACGGGTAATTTACGATGGACAATTCACCTGACCTGCACATCTTTTTTTGGACTGTGGGAGGAAACCGGAGCACCCGGAGGAAACCCACGCAGACACGGGGAGAGAATGTGCAAACTCCACACAGTCAGTCGCCTGAGGCGGGATTTGAACCCGGGTCTCTGGCGCTGTGAGGCAGCAGTGCTAACCACTGTGCCACCGTGCCGCCCACGGCAGGTAGAGGTTGTAGAAAACCGTTGCCAGGGTGGGGGTGGATCTTTGAGAATGCTGGCGGCCTTCCCTTGACAGCGGGGCCTGGTGGATGGATGCTGTAGATGGGAGGTAGGCCTCTGTGACTGTCCGGGCCGAGTTCACCCCTCTCCCGATCTTGAATGGTACACTTACCACACCGGGGAGTGACACGGCTGTAACAAGGTGCTGGTGAGACCACACGTGGGGTCTCCTTACTTGAGAAAGGATGGACTAGACCCTGGAGGGTGGGCGTTCACTGGCTTAATTCCGGAAGTGAGGGGGAGGGGGGGTTTGGCGCACGCGGAGAGGCTGAGTAGACCTGGGCTGTGCCCGTTTGGAAGAAATGGAGGGGGGGGGGATCTCATAAAAACGGATACAATTACAAAGGGAACGGTTACGATGGACGTCGACAGGATGTTTCTGTTGCTGGGAGAAACCAGGATGTAGCCTTCAAATCCGGGGGGCGGGGGGGCGGATTTCGGAGCGAATTGAGAAGGGACGGCCTCACCTAAAGGGATGTGAATCTATGGGATTCCCTTGTGGAATGTTCTTTTATGGCAAAGCTGAAAGAATGTTTGAACGGGAAAGGGGAATGAAGAGGGGAGAGAGCGGGTTAGAGGTGATGTTGAGGCCACGGAGAGATCAGCCACGATCTGACTGGAGGGCTGGAAGGGGTCAGAGGGCGCCGACACTCCCGGTTCCCCGGTCTCCCGTTCTCCGGCAGGCTCTGTCTGCAGGGAAGGGGGGACATGGGGAGAGCCAGGAGGGGAGTTACTCGCTGCAGGATCCCCAGCCTCTGACCTGCTCTTGGAGCCGCTGTGTTTATATGGGGCTGGGTCCAGTTCAGTCTCTGGGCAACGGAAGCCCCCAGGACCTTGATAGTGGGAGGAGGGGGATTCAGTGACAGTAACACCATTGAACGTCAAGGGGGCGATGGGAAGATTCTCTCTCAATGCGAACCCCCAGGATGTTGATAGTGGGGGGAGGGGGATTCAGTGACGGTTACACCATTGAATGTCAAGGGGGTGATGGTTAGATTCTCTCTCAATGGGAACCCCCAGGATGTTGATAGTGAGGGGGGATTCAGTGACGGTAA
>NW_025187805.1:1945-3054 GCF_004010195.1 Chiloscyllium plagiosum | reverse complement strand
AAGTCCGGGGGAACTTTTCTGAACAGAAAGCAGTTGGAAAAGTGTGTGATTAATACCGTTGACAGGGAAGTCTGCTTTGAAGGGAAGGAGGAATCAATAGAGAAAGTGGGATATAGAACAAAAAGTGGAAACAAAGGGAATGATGATTAGCTGGGCTGGAAATAAAATGTGTGATTCTCCTCATTTATTTTTCGCCTTTCCCATCTTCCTGAATATCATGCCCATGTAAATACAGGTATTCCCCACTTTTCAAAAGTTCGCTTTTCACCACTTCCCTTTCCGAATGACCTATATTAGCGCCTTGTTTCGCTAACCAAAAGAAATCGGTAGAGGATGTTCACTTTTACGAAAAAAGGCGAAATTTGTCCCATATAAATTAGGTGCTACTGCACTTTACACCATATCAGCTTGTGAACGGTTTCCTTCAGGTAGCGAGGGAAACTTGTATTTGTTTAAGACCATGTTTAAAGTGATTTGATTTCCCCTGTCAGTATTCCCTGAGTGTGGTCATCTCCTTATATTTGTTAACGGGATATGGGTATCTCTGACTGGGCCAGCATTAGTTCATTTTCACAGTTGCCTTTGAGAAGACCTTGAGCCACTGCAGGCCACGTGATTGATCTGATTTGATTTGATTTATTTCAGTCAAATGTACAATAGAAAGGTTTGTTTTGCGAGCAGTGCAGGCACATGATAGTAAACAAGAAAACAGATCGTGGGGTACTTACACAGAGTGAGTCATACAGCTTCACAGGAGGTGAGCAAAGCAAAATCGACATTAGCAAGATTAATATTGTTTGAAAAGTTAGAGATGTCAATTCGTCAGTCTAATTATAGTCGGGAAGGAAGTGTTCCTGAGCATGCTGGTCCATGTTTTCAAGCCTCTGTGTTTCCTCCCTGTTGGAAGAGGCTGTAGGAGATCATGACTGGTTTGGGAGAGATCTTTGATGTTGCCAGCCTTTCTGCGACAATGAAAAGTATAAATGATGGAAGGTGGTCTTCCGTGATGGGCTGGGCGGTGCATACAACCGTCTGTAATTTCTTATGTTCCTGGGCACAGCAGTTACCATGTCAGACCATTATGCATGTGAATAGAATGTTTTCAGTTG
>NW_025187805.1:0-1164 GCF_004010195.1 Chiloscyllium plagiosum | reverse complement strand
GTCGCCTATTTTCTCAGGGTATTTATCCCTTTGTTCCCTGCCCATTCATGTATCATTCTGGAAACATCTTAAATGGAACACCACTGGTCACAGTTCTCCATTTTGAGAAACTGCCTTCCCCGACCACGCTCTGTACCCTGTTGCCCAGCCAATTCTTTATCCATGTAGCTATCACAGCCTGGACACCATGTGACTTCACTTTCTCCATAAGCCGACCATGGGAAAACATATTAAACGCCTGCCTGAAGTCCACATACATGACATCTACAGTCCCTCCCTCATCAATCAACTTTGTCACTTCCTCAAAGAATTCTATTAAGTTGGTAAGACATGACCTACCCTGCACATAACCATCTTGCCAATCACTGATAAGGCCATTTTCATCCAAATCAGAATAGACCCTGTCCCTCAGTATCTTCTCTAGCAGCTCCCTACTCTTTCATTCACCCTGATTACAGGCTCACTGGTCTATAATTAACTGGATTATTCATGTTACCCTATTTAAAAAACAACTTTCCAGTCCTCCAGGACCTCAGTTGTGTTCAAGGATGCTACAAAGATATCTGTTAATGCCCCAAATATTTCGTCTCCCCCTTCACTCAGTAATCTGGGATAGCGGTGGAGCTTCTCGTCAAAAGGAAGAAGGTAGCTTACATAAGGTGGACGTAGCTAGGATCAAGCTCAGTTCTAGAGGGTTACAGGCAGGCGAGGAAGGAGTTCAAAAATGGTCTTATGAGAGCCAGGAGGGGGCAAGAGAAAGGCTTGGCAGAACGGATTAGGGAGAACACAAAGGCATTTTATACTCATGTTAGGAATAAGAAAATGGTGAATGAAAGAGTAGGGCCGAACAGGGATACCATAGGGAACTTGTGTGTCGATTCCGAGGAGGTAGGGGAAGCTCTAAATGAGTTTTCTTACTTCTGTCATTACGAAAGAAACGAACTTTGTAGTGAATGAAACCATTGAAGAGCAGGTGTGCATGCTGGAATGAATAGAGATAGAGGAAGCTGATGTGCTGAAATTTTTGTCAAACATGAAGATTGACAAGTCGCCAGCCTGGACCAGATTTGTCCTCGTCTGCTTTGGGAAACGAGAAATGCCATTACTTCGCCACTTGCGAAGATCTTTTTAATCCTCGCTCTCCACTGGAATCGTACCTGAGGA
>NW_025187804.1:0-3054 GCF_004010195.1 Chiloscyllium plagiosum | reverse complement strand
TATGCAGATGAGGGTCTTATGTTTTTGTCAAATACTGCAATTTCGGTAGTTCATGTGATGCAATGCATTAATTCGTTTGTTGCCTTTCCTGACGATAAGATTAATTTTACAAAATTGGAGGCCGTGCCTATGGGAAATCTTAGGGATACACCTCATACCGAGGCCAAATCCTGGTTTCCTTTTAAATGGTCGCGGGGGTGGTTTCCCTATTTCAGTATATTCATTACATCTGCCTTTGAACATTTCTTTAAAGTGAGCTATGTCCATTTGTTTGACAAAATTAAACAAGACCTTCAAAGATGGGAGGCATTTCCAATATCCTGGCTAGGTCAGATAGCTATTATTAAAATGAATGTCCTTCCTCATTTCCTACACCCCGTGTGAATGCATTACTTTATGTTTCCCAGACAGATGAGGCATGTGGGCGGCACGGTGGCACAGTGGTTAGCACAGCTGCCTCACAGCGCCAGTGACCCGGCGCCACTTCCCGCCTCAGGCGACTGGCTGCATGGAGTTTGCACATTCTGCCCGTGTCTGCGTAGGTTTCCTCCGGGTGCTCCGGTTTCCTCCCACAGTCCAAAAATGTGCAGGTTCGGTGAATTGGCCATGCTAATTTGCCCGTCGTGTTGGGTGAAGGGGTAAATGTAGGGGAATGGGTCTGGGTGGGTTGTGCTTTGGCGGGTCGGAGTGGTATCGTTGGGCTGAAGGCCCTTTTTGTGCTCCGGTTTCCTCCCACAGTCCAAAAATGTGCAGGTTCGGTGAATTGGCCATGCTAAATTGCCCGTCGTGTTGGGTGAAGGGGTAAATGTAGGGGAACGGGTCTGGGTGGGTTGTGCTTTGGCGGGTCAGAGTGGTATCGTTGGGCTGAAGGCCCTGTTTCCACACTGTAAGTAATCGAAAAAAAAATTTAGAAAAGAAATGGCTGGTTTCTCTCTTTTAGTTTGCACCATAAGCGATTCTTTATCAAGCTAACAAAATTGCAACAGCCCCTCAGATTGTGGGGAGTTGATCTCCCAGATTAAAAGCAATCAATTCAGTTGTTATTTTCATCGTATTTGAGTGCCTGGGCCGCTAAGATCTCGGCATCAATATGGCTAGACTTTGAGCCCTCTCAGACAAAGTGAACCCTTATTAGTCTGTTGTTCTTAGATAAATTGACAACGTTTATGGAGTGTTGTCATAAACTAATGATGATCAATACTGTTAAAGCATGAAGAACAATGCGTCAGATTGAGGGCAATACAGCCAAAACCACGTTTCTTATCCCTGTAATTGGTATACCGGGTTGTCAACCGGGGATAATGGATTCCAAGTTTTTAACTGTGGGCAGCCAGGGGAGTACCTTGCTTGGGTGATTTAGAATTAGTAGAATCCCTACAGTGTGGAAACGGTCCTTCAGCCCAACAAGTCCACTTCGATACTCTGAAGTGTAACCCATCCAGACTCATTCCCCTACCATCCTATATTTATCCTGACTGATGTCTGAAATTACAGATCCTAGAACACTATGAACAATTTAGCAATGGGCAATTCATCTAACCTCCACATCTTTGTGACTGTGGGAAGAAACCTATGCAGACACAGTTGAGAATATACTAACTCCACACAGCCAGTTACCCAAGGCTGGAACCAAACCTGTGACCCTGTTGCGGTGAGTCAGCAGTGTAAACCACTGAGCCACCACGTGTTACTTGAGGGAAAAACAATGATATAATTTGGTCAAATAACTTGTAAGTATGGGCTTCCTCGTAGAGACTTCTTCTGTTTTTTTTTCCCAGATTAGAGATTTGATTAAAAAATTACTTTTAACAGAGACTTATAGATCCGATATAGAGAAGTGGGTTCTTACTGCTAAGAATTACACTCTCTGTCAGCAACCTTTATCATTAGTTGAATAGTGTCCCCTCAGACAAGACTGTGCAGCTTCATAACGTCTGTGCGAGAGAGTTGGGGGTTTAGATCTCTCCGGAGACATGGGAGGATATTTGTGAAAATGCTCGAAGGATTTTGATCTGTAATAGGATCCACTTCATGCAGTTGAAAATTCTTCATAGGGTCTATCTGACACCAGGTTTTCTCTCAAAATTCAAAGTGGGATTATCTGCAGCATGTCCTAAATGCAGAATGACTACAGGCACTCTTGCTCATTGCATGTGGTCCTGCTGCAGGCTTCATATAGATTGGAGCACTGTGTTCGGTGTGGTAGTGTGGGGCTTGGGGACCGAATTGGAGCTGGACCCGTTTTCTCTTTTCCTGGGGCTGCCCAGAGTGTCTTACGCAGATGCACATGGGATAAAAATATATCTTACGTGCTGTGCTAGGAAAAATATTCTGTGGTGTTGGATGTCTGAAAACTTCCCGGGTCTGTTGGGACTTTGTAAGCTCATCATGGAGAATATTCTTTTGGACTTTCTCACCAGAATGGTGCACCAAAAAAAAAATAGAGATTAATATAAGTCATAGAATCATACAGTCAAGGAGATGTAAAGCATGGAACCATACCCTTCGGTAAGACCCATCCTTGCCGATCACATATCCCAAACCAATCTAGTCCCACCTGCCAGCACCCAGCTCACAACCCTCCAAACTCTTCCTATTCATTTGCCCATCCAAATGCTTCTTAAATGTTGCACTTCAATCAGCCTCCCCCACATCCTCTGACAGCGCATTCCATACACGTACCACCTTCTGTGTGAAACAATTGCCCCGTAGGTCTCTTTTATATCTTTCTCCTCTTACCCTAAACCTATGGCCTCTAGTTCTGGACATCCCGACCCCAGGGAAAAGACTTTACCTCTTTACCCTATCCATGCTACTCATAATTTTGTAAACCTCTAAAATGTCACCACTCAGCATCCGACGCTCCAGGGAAAACATCCCCAGCCTGATCAGCCTCTCTCTATAGCTCAAATCCTCCAACCCTGGCAACATATTTGTAAATCTTTCCTGAAACCTTTCAAGTTTCACAGTTTATCTGTATGATGTAGTGATCTTTAGCAAGTGATTGAAAGCTCACATGATACAGTTGGCAGAGCATGTTGGACGATTACAAGA
>NW_025187803.1:0-3054 GCF_004010195.1 Chiloscyllium plagiosum | reverse complement strand
ATGACTTGAAAACATGTAACATTTGGTTGTAAACTAGATACCTCAGTAGTTTGACCACCATTTGAATTCACCAATCCATTTAAATTATGCCCCAGTTTACTAAAACCCAATGGAATTTGAATTTTACCGTTTTGACAACTTAGAGCCAGTGAGATGATCCGATATTTGGGATATCAAAGGTCAGCATTTTGAGAGTTAGCTAGAGAGAGAGAGAGAGAGACTGCCATCCAAAACACTCTCGATCAAAGGTACTTTTTTTACCCTTTCAGCAGAAGTCTAAAGCCGACCCAGGGAGATCTAAAACATGAAGACTGACACCGGAGATGGCAGCCGCTGTCTGGCTTTGAAACTTAATATGTTGCACAGTTTAATCGGGGTTTATTGGATCAGCATATTGTTATAGAGTTGGACATAGAAAACAGATCTTTAAGAGAAAAGTGGTTCAGAGTTGTAAATAGTTATTGTTTACATAGAACATAGAAACGTACAGTACAGAACAGGCCCTTTGGCCCATGATGTTGTGCCAAGGATTAATCCTAATGTAAAATAAAATAACTTAACCTACACACCCCTCACTTCACTGCTATCCATGTGCATGTCCAGTAGTCGCTTAATTGTCCCCAATGACTCTGCTTCCTCCAGCACTGCTGGCAACAGCATTCCATGCGTTCACAACTCTCTGCGTAAAGAAACTACCTCTGACGACCCGTTTAACCTTTCTCCTAATAACTTCCAACTATGACTCCTCGTGCCAGTCAATCCTGCCCTGGGGAAAAGTCTCTGGCTATTGACTCTATTACTCTCATTATCTTGTATACCTCGATCAGGTCTCCTCTCTTCCTCCTTCTCTCCAGAGGTAAAAGTCTGAGCTTCGTCAATCTCTCTTCATAAAGCAAGCCCTCCAATCTAGGCAGCCCTGGTAAACATTCTTTGCATCCTCTCCAAAGCCTCTGTATCTTTCCTATCGTCGGGCATCCAGAACCGGACACAATATTCCAAGTGTGGTCTCACCAGGGGCTTGTAGAGCTGCAGCGAAACCTCTCGGCTCTTAAACTTGATTCCCCTGTTAATGAAAGCCAAAACACCATATGCTTTCTTAACAACCCTATCCACTTGGGTGGCATATTTGCGGGAACTATGTACTTGAACACCAAGATCCCTCTGTTCCTCCACACTGCCAAGATCAGGTCTTTAATCCTGTATTCAGCATTCTAGTTCGACCTTTCAAATTGCATCATTTCGCATTTATCCAGGTTTAATTCCATCTGCCATTTTTCAGCCCAGCTCTGCATCCTGTCTATGTTGTGCTGCAGCCCTCGGTACGATCAACATAACCTCCAACCTATGTGCCATCTGCAAATTTACTAACCCACCCCTCAATCTCCTCATCCAAGTCATTTATAAAAACTACAAAGAGCAGAGACCCAAGATCAGAGCCCTGTGGGACCCCACTCAAGACTGACCTCCAGGCAGAACTTGCCGTCTACAACCACTCTCTGCCTTCTGTCAGCGAGCCAATTCTGAATCCAAATCGCCAAATCTTCCAAAACCCATACCTCCTGACTTTATGGATGAGCCTACCATGGGGAACCTTATCGAATGCCTTGCTGAAGTCCTTATACATCACATCCACAAGCTCGACCTTCATCGATCTGTCCTGTCACTTCCTCATAGAACTCAATAAGATTTATGAGGGATGACCTGCCCCTCACAAAGCCATGCTGACTGCCTTGAATCACGCTTTGTTTTTCCAAATAGTCATAAATCCTATCCCTCAGAATTCTTTCCAAAACCTTCCTGACCACAGACGGAAGACTGGCTGGTCTGTAATTGCCAGGGATTTCCCTATTCCCCTTCTTGAAAAGAGGAACAACATTCGCCTCCTAGCAATCCTCCGGTACGACTCCCGTGGGGAGTGAGGACGCAAAGATCTTCACCAGCGGCTTAGCAACCTCCTTTCTTGCTGCCCGGAGTAGCCTGGGATAAATCCGGTCTGGTCATGGGGACTTATCAATCTTAATGTTTGCCAAAACTCCCAGCTCATCAACTTCATCAATCCTGATCTGTTCCAGCCTGTATCCCAGCTCCTCAAAGTTCTCATTCACAACAAGCTCCCTCCCCTTCGTGAAAACCAAAGCAAAAAACCTTATTGAGGGCTTCCCCTATCTGCTCAGACTCCACGCACAAGTTCCCTCCGCTGTCCCTGATTGGCCCTACCTTCTCCCTGATCATTCTCTATTCCTCACGTCTGTGTTAAATGCCTTTGGATTTTCCCTAATCCTACTTGCCAAGCCCTTTTCATGCCCCCTCCTGGCTCGCCTCAGTCCATTACTGAGCTCCTCTCTAGCAAGCCTGTAATCCTCTAAAGCTGTGCTCGATCCTTGCCTCCTCCACCTTACGTAAGCTGCCTTCTTCCTTTTGAGAGAAGCTCCTCTGTTCTCGTTACCCCTTCTTACCCGTCTCAGTGGGACATATTTGTGCATCACTCGCAACAACTGCCCCACATGTCGGCTGTGCCCTTTCTATGGCACAATTGCTCCCAGTCTATACGTCCCAACTCCTGTCTGATCGCGTCATAATTTCATTTTCCCCAGTTAAAATATTCACTTTTTAAAATGTTCAATGTTCACTTTTAGGGTTAAAGAATAAAATTGATAAGTTTCTTTAAATAGTGGTATTTGGGAGTCCACTGTCCCTTTACCAGATTACGAGGCAAGGTGAGTTTTTCTGTGTTTGGTTTAAATTGCCGAAGGGCTCACGGATCTTTTTTCTGTGCTGTCGATCTCTGTAACTCCATGCTGTCCAGGTCCTGTCTGCTGTGGATCGTGCAAAGCTTTTCCGAAGCTGTGCATCTGGTTGTAACACTCCTGCTTCCAAGTTCAAACACCGAGAGCATTCAGTTCCTGATTCATTGAGTTGTATCAGATTTTGACTGTTTTTGGTTTGGTTTGAGTTTCCTTTCTCTGACCCTCTCCTGATCCCCTGTAAAAGAAGTTTATAAAAGTGATCACGGTCAGGAGAGGAGAGAAGTTCAGACCATTTCCAGTATTGGCG
>NW_025187802.1:1561-3054 GCF_004010195.1 Chiloscyllium plagiosum | reverse complement strand
CCAAAGGGCCTGTACTGCGCTGTATTCTTCTATGTTAATCCTCTGTTGCTCTTTAAAAGCTTCCCAATCCTCGGTTTTCCCACTTATCTTTGTTATACTTTTTCTCTTTTAACTTTATATGTTTCTTAACTTCCCTCGTCAGCCACGGCCGCCCATGCCTCCTCCTGGGATCTTTCTTCCTTTTAGGAATGAACTGATCCTACAACTTCTGCATTATACATCCAAATATCCGCCATTCTTCCTGCATGGTCATCCCTGCTAAGGTATTGCACCATTGACCTTTGGCCAGCTCCTCCCTCATAGCTCCATAGTTCCCTTTATTCAACAGAAGTACTGTCACTTCCGACTGTACCCTCTCCCTCTCAAATTGCAGATTGAAGCTTAATGTATTATGGTCACTACTTCCCAATGGCTCCTTCACTTCGAGGTCTCTGACCAATTCTGGTTTCTTTATACAATACCAGATACAGAATTGCCTTCTCCCTGGTGGGCTCCAGCACCAGCAGCTCTAAGAATCCAGATCCCTTTGTAATCTCAAGATCCCTTTGTAATCTCAAAAAACCTCCTTCACTGCCCACTATGCCACCCTACAGCCTGTCAGCACATCGCACATGGCTGTCAATGGTACAAATATCTTTGCTCGCGGCTCCACAATTTCTTCCCTAGCATCGCACAATGTCCTGTGATACACTTAATCAGGTCCTGGGTCTTTCCATTCCTTTGTGTTGTAAAATCTCCAGCACCACCTCTTCTATAACATGCACTCTTTTTAAATCATAGAGATGTGCAGCATAGAAACAGACCCTTTGGTCCAACTCATCTATGCTGACAAGAAGATCTAAATAAATCCATCCCATTTACCAGCATTTGGCCCATGTACCTCTAAACCCTTATTATTCATATACCCATTCAGATACCTTTTAAATGTTGTCATAGTATCAGTATCTGCTACATTTTCTCTCAGCTCATTCCATACATGCATCACCGTGTGCATAAAAAAGCTGTCCCTTCAGTGCCGTTCTAACCTTTCCCCTTCAACCTTAAACCTATGCTCTCTAGGTTTGGACTCTCGAACCCCAGGGAAAAGACCTTGACCGTTTACCCAATCCATACCCCTCATGTTTATATAAACCTCTGTCAAGTCACCACTCAGTCTCCGATGCTCCAGGGAAAATAACCCCAGCTTATTCAGCAACAATCCTGGCAACACCTTGTTAATCTTTTCTTGCAACTTTCACAACATCCTTCCGATAGCGGGGATACTGGAATTGCAGAGAACTCCAAATGTGGTCTAACGTATTACTCTTGTTCCCTGAGTTCCCCAGTCTTTGTCCACAATAAGTTCTGGAGTAAAAAATGTGTTTAAGGTCTTAGCCATATCTTGCGGTTCCACACACCAATGGTCTCATTAATCTTTAAGGGACACTATTTTGTCTCGAGTTACTCTTTTACTCTTAATATATTTATACAATCACTTTTGGATTCTCCTTATC
>NW_025187802.1:0-911 GCF_004010195.1 Chiloscyllium plagiosum | reverse complement strand
CTTTGGACTGCGGGAGGAAACCGGAGCACCCGGAGGAAACCCACGCAGACACGGGGAGAACGTGCAAACTCCACACAGTCAGTCGCCTGAGGCGGGAATTGAACCCGGGTCTCTGGCGCTGTGAGGCACCAGTGCTAACCACTGTGCCACCATGCCGCCCACAAATTATGATTGATATTTGAGATCTTCCGGATATGTTTGTTTCTCTGTCCGTGACGGATTATTCGGGGTCAGTAGGACAATCGTGTCAGAGTGATGACCCATTCTTATTTCTTTGTTTCACTGACATATCGTCACTAGGTGATCCCACAGGAATATCCTCTCTAAGTACTGATGTAATAATTCATGCAATGAAAACCCACCACCACGCGTCATCTCTTGCCTCCCCTTCGATGCTTCCTGTAGCATCTCCACTTTGAAACAATGAACTGCCAGTCCTGTCCCTCCATCAGCTTTGTTTCTGTAATAACTATAATATCCCAGTCCTATGTTCCAATCCATGCCCTGAGTTCATCTTCCTTAGCTGTCAGGCCCCTTGCATTGAAACAAATGCAGTTTAATCATCAGTTCCCCATCCCCCATTTCCTGCTATGTTCTTGCCTGCCTTGTCTGCTGAAATTGCTTTCTTTAAATTGTGCACCAACCTCAATCTTCTTTCTGGCCTTATGACTATTTAAGGTGCAACACCCAGCCAGATTATATTATATCTTCTCAAGCAGCTCTTACAGTTCGCCCCATCAGGATGTGGGTCTCCCGCCTGCTCACAGTTCAGGTGCCTTCCCCACCCTGTCAACCTGTGCTGACACCTTCAGACATCCAGGGACTTGCCCACCAAGGTCCTGGTGTTACTCAGTTCTCCAGGAGGACCTACCCTTCATAGGAAAGCTATAGCTCAAGTTCGTTAGATGGGT
>NW_025187801.1:0-3054 GCF_004010195.1 Chiloscyllium plagiosum | reverse complement strand
GATCTGTGCCTCTCCCATTGCCCCCACAGGGAAGGCTGGTCCATCTGGATTGATTTGGGATGACTCTGCCCTCGAGTCCACGCGGGTGAAGATGGGATTCGAGAACGATGCGATTGTTATCGAGGAGTCGGGCTTTTACTACGTTTACTCTCAGGTGGCGTTTGTCGGGCCGAACTGCAGTAAAGGATCCCTGGTCCTGGAGAGCAGGCTGCTCTACAAACTGCCCAACTACGACCAGGAGCACCCACAGGAACTGCTCGAGGTCACCGAGTCGGTGTGTGAGGGGAACACGCACCTGGTGAAATGGCACCGCTCCCTCCGCCAGGGAGGGGTCTTCAACCTCAAGGAGCAGACCCTCCTCTCGGTCAAGATCAGTCCCAGGGACAAGGCCGAGATGGAGCATCACAAGACTTACTTCGGAGCCTTTAAACTCCAGTGACTGGGCTCTCCGCACGAGGGGAGGGGGAGGGGAGGGAGGGCGGGGGGTGGGGGAGGGGGCGTGGAGGGATGGGTGTGGGTGGTGGGGTAAGTGGCTGCAGTCACGTTGGGCTGAGCGACTCGTCAACCCAGCAGCCTCGGAGTGGGCTGGGACGCCCATAGGTCAAAGGGCAATGACAGGGTGTTTGGCCAACGATGAGACCTCTTTAACTGATGGACCGTTAATGGCTGAGGGCTGTGGGTGGGCCCTTTCCCTTTCAGGGCAAACAAGACTTTGGGAATCCTTCCGATGCCTGGCTGTTTCCACTGGCCTCCCTTCTCAGCGGGTCGAGAGGCCTTTGGGCCTGCACATATCACCCGTGGTTGGCACCGAATGCGTCAACGGCATCATGGGAGCTGTCTCGCCAGGGCCCATCAACTTCCGATGCCCCGACGTCACTGACAAACATTGGGAATGGGAGCTTCCAGGGATTTCGCAGCCGGTTCCCGGTCCTGCTCGACTTGGCTCTCGTCGAAAGAGTTGCAGAGGCAGAAGCTGCTTCTCGCCATGAACCAAGTGCCTGAGCTATCACCCTCTGACATGAGCCATCGGGATGAACTGTTTGAAAATGTTGCACAGCACTTTCAGGGGGAGCGGCTGTCTCCTGATCGGGCGAGACTTGGCCTTCCATTAACCATTGTCAGGGAGGTATCCTACCAGGGAGAGGTGAAGACATGTAACACCAATACCTTTCGGGAGAGTTTGGGTGCATACTCGAAGGAGCACAGAGGAGAATGATACGTCAATAAGGAATCTCCTGGGAAGACAAACCCTGAGCAATCAGAAGTTGCACCATGGCGTGTCTTCAATCTCGTAACTATCAGGACAGAATGGCAAGAATGTCAATTTTTCTAAGGGTACATCTATTTATATCACACCAGAAGAGGGTGCTGGTGAGTTGACTTTACTTGGTTGCCAACTAATCATCACCCTTTTCTCGGCACGGTGGCACAGTGGTTAGCACTGCTGCCTCACAGCACCAGAGACCCGGGTTCAATTCCCACCTCAGGCGACTGTCTGTGTGGAGTTTGCACATTCTCCCCGTGTCTGCGTGGGTTTCCTCCAGGTGCTCCGGTTTCCTCCCACTGTCCAATGATGTGAAGGTCAGGTGGATTAGCCGGGGGAAATGTAGAGCAATAGGGTAGGGGAATGGGTCGGTGTGGACTCGTTGGGCTGAATGGCCTGTTTCCGCACTGTAGGGAATCTATGAAAAGGATGAATTGCTGTGCCCTTTGAGAATTGGCACTGTTGCCACTCTGTGCTGCTGACAATAATCTCCCAGAGAGTGTGTCTGATTGAATCTTTTCTGTCAGTGATTTGTTGATGGGGGTGCGTTCACAGGTGAGGGAGGAGGCTCCCATAGAGAGGATAGCCCAGCACTGTTGGGCAGAGTGGCCTGTGTAAATGCTGCAGACCCATCCTGTTACTCTGGGCGGGGAGGTACTGGGACCTGACGGGATGGAGAGAGGGGGAGGGGGGTTGGTTGCAGGACTCAGAGAAACTGCACTCTGAGCCCGAGACGTTATTCAATAAGTAACTGTTTGACATTAGGTGTGCCTCGGAAAATGAGCGAAAAAATGAAATATTTAGAAGCACCTGGATTTCGGGAAGTGGAATATTTAGATCAAGTTGGATTTTACTCGCAAAACCAGCAAAATGCAAGCACGAAGTTAAAAAAAGAGAATGCAAACTTAAATGAAGATAATTGAATGTAGATAGAAGAACAGTAACCTTATTTTTATCAATTGGAAAGGTGTTAATTTGTTTAGTTTTACTAAGTTAGATTTATCCCTGCAGCAATCAAGCTACCCTGAGACTTGCATGATGCTATTCATGTAAAGTTTGTGTGTCACACAGAGGGATTTCCAGGAATTTCTGGGATCCGGTCACACCATCAGGTCAGAGAGAGAGAGAGAGAGGTTCGATTGTGATTGTATTTATTTCATTTTGTGCTTCAGACTGACACAGTTGGGGAACGACAATCTCCATCTAACACAGGGAGGAGAGGAGCTGGGGGATGGTCAAGAGACACAGGACATAGGGACGGCTGAGTGTAGCAGAGGCCCCAGGCCAGTGGCTTTTCCAATTACACCCACCTTAACGCTTGTCGGGCTGGAGGGACTGAAAGGGTTCTGGGTGGGGGGGGAATGTGGAATGCCAAACACCAGCAGATCAGCTTAGTGACCAACAGAGGAGACCAGAGAGTCCCAGTGACTCCTCCCGCAGGTCATCCGACCGATTGTCCACTGATCCCTCCAGCCCTGGCTCTGGGAATGTTTTTGGAAATCTAGCAGGATAACCGGGAAGTTTCCCAGATTGGTCGGGCTGGGTTTAGAAGGGGTCAGCCTCATGACATTGGCACAGGCTAGCATCAGCCACCAGGAGGCGATGCTGAGAGGTGGCACCCTCCCCAGATGCTGCTGTGTCTGGGGGCAGTCTCACTAATTCTGTAACATTCCTGCCCGGACTGTTAGGTTAGTATTGTCCCTCGGCCATCGTGTACCACCCCACACACACACACACTCACATAAACACAGACACATACACACACACTCTCTCACACACACACATACACT
>NW_025187800.1:0-3054 GCF_004010195.1 Chiloscyllium plagiosum | reverse complement strand
CGCTTCTTCTCACTGCTCTGGGATACGCTTCCCCTCACTGCTCTGGGAAACGCTTCCTCTCATTGCTCTGGGACACGCTTCCTCTCACTGCTCTGGGAAACGTTTCCTCTCATTGCTCTGGGACACGCTTCCTCTCACTGCTCTGGGATACGCTTCTTCTCACTGCTCTGGGATACGCTTCCCTTCACTTCTCTGGGTCACGCTTCCTCTCACTGCTCTGGGTCAAGCTTCCCTACACTGCTCTGGGACACGCTTCCTCTCACTGTTCTGGGACACGCTTCCTCTCACTGCTCCACGACAAGCTTCCCCTCACTGCTCCGCGACAAGATCCTCTCACTGCTCTGGGACACGCTTCCTCTCACTGCTCTGTGATACGCTTCCCCTCACTGCTCCGGGACAAGCTTCCCCTCACTGCTCTGGGTCATGTTTCCTCTCACTGCTCTGGGATACCCTTCCTCTCACTGCTCTGGGACACGCTTCCTCTCATTGCTCTGGGATATGCTTCCTCTCACTGCTCTGGGACATGCTTCCTCTCCTTGCTCTGGGATATGCTTCCTCTCACTGCTCTGGGATACGCTTCCTCTCACTGCTCAGGGACACGCTTCCTCTCACTGCTCTGGGACAAGCTTCCCCTCACTGCTCAGGGACACGCTTCTCTCACTGCTCTGGGATAATCTTCCCCTCACTGCTCTGGGATACGCTTCCCCTCACTGCTCTGGGATAAGCTTCCTCTCAGTGCTCGAGGACAAGCTTCCCCTCACTGCTCTAGGACACGCTTCCTCTCACTGCTCTGGGACACGCTTCCTCTCACTGCTCCAGGACAAGCTTGCCCTCACTGCTCTGGGACACGCTTCCTCTCATTGCTCTGTGTCATGCTTCCTCTCACTGCTCTGTGTCATGCTTCCTCTCACTGCTCTGTGTCATGCTTCCTCTCACTGCTTCAGGACAAGCTTCCTCTCACTGCTCAGGGACACGCTTCCTCTCACTGCTCTGGGACAAGCTTTCCCTCACTGCTCTGGGATAAGCTGGGACAAGCTTTCCCTCACTGCTCTGGGATAAGCTTCCTCTCAGTGCTCGAGGACAAGCTTCCTCTCACTGCTCAGGGACACGCTTCCTCTCACTGCTCTGGGACAAGCTTTCCCTCACTGCTCTGGGATAAGCTTCCTCTCAGTGCTCGAGGACAAGCTTCCCCTCACTGCTCTAGGACACGCTTCCTCTCACTGCTCTGGGACACGCTTCCTCTCACTGCTCTGGGACACGCTTCCTCTCATTGCTCTGGGATATGCTTCCTCTCACTGCTCTGGGACATGCTTCCTCTCATTGCTCTGGGATATGCTTCCTCTCATTGCTCTGGGATATGCTCCCTCTCACTGCTCTGGGATATGCTTCCTCTCACTGCTCTGGGACAAGCTTCCCCTCACTGCTCTGGGATATGCTTCCTCTCACTGTTCTGGGATAAGCTTCCTCTCACTGCTCTGGGATAAGCTTCCCCTCACTCCTCTGGGATAAGCTTCCTCTCACTGCTCAAGGACAAGCTTCCCCTCACTGCTCTAGGACACGCTTCCTCTCACTGCTCCAGGAAAACGCTTCCTCTCACTGCTCCAGGACAAGCTTCCCCTCACTGCTCTAGGACACGCTTCCTCTCACTGCTCTGGGACACGCTTCCTCTCACTGCTCCAGGACAAGCTTCCCCTTACTGCTCTGGGACATGCTTCTTCTCACTGCTCTGGGACACGCTTCCTCTCTCTGCTCTGCGGCACGCTTCTCCTCATTGCTCCGGGATACGCTTCCTCTCACTGCTCTGGGACTCGCTTCCTCTCACTGCTCTGGGAAACGCTTCCCCTCACTGCTCGAGGACAAGCTTCTTCTCACTGCTCTGGGACACACTTCCCCTCACTATTCCGGGACACACTTCCCCTCACTGCTCCAGGACACGCTTCCCCTCACTGCTCTGGGACACGCTTCCTCTCATTGCTCCAGGACAAGCTTCCCCTCACTGCTCTGGGACACGCTTCCTCTCACTGCTCTGGGGCACCTTCCTCTCACTGCTCTAGGACACACTTCACCTCACTGCTCCGGGACAAGCTTCCCCTCACTGCTCTGTGATACGCTTTCCCTCACTGCTCTGGGTCATGCTTCCTCTCACTGCTCTGGGACACGCTTCCCCTCACTGCTCTGGCACAAGCTTACCCTCACTGCTCAGGGACACGCTTCTCTCATTGCTCCAGGACAAGCTTCCCCTCACTGCTCTGGGACATGCTTCCTCTCACTGCTCTGCGATATGCTTTCTCTCACTGCTCTGGAATACGTTTTCTCTCACTGCTCTGGGACACGCTTCCAGCTACTGCTCTGGGACACGCTTCCCCTCACTGCTCTGGGAAACGCTTCCTCTCACTGCTCTGGGACACGCTTCCCCTCACTGCTTTGGGATATGCTTCATCTCACTGCTCTGGGACATGCTTTCACTCTGCTCCGGGACAAGCTTCCCCTCACTGCTCGGGGACACGCTTCCTCTCACTGCTCCAGGACACACTTCCTCTCACTGCTCCAGGACACGTTTCCTCTCACTGCTCTGGGACATGCTTCCTCTCACTGCTCTGGGTCACGCTTCCTCTCACTGCTCTGGGACACGCTTCCTCTCACTGCTTCGGGACACGCCACGCTTCCTCTCACTGCTCTGGGACACGCTTCCTCTCACTGCTCCGGGACACGCTTCCCCTTACTGCTCTGGGACAAGCTTCTTCTCACTGCTCTGGTATATGCTTCCTCTCACTGCTCTGGAATCCGCTTCTTCTCACTGCTCCGGGACACACTTCCCCTCACTGCTCTGGGACACGCTTCTTCTCACTGCTCTGGGGCACCTTCCTCTCACTGCTCTAGGACAAGCTTCCTCTCATTGCTCCGGGACAAGCTTCCTCTCACTGCTCTGGGATACACTTCCTCTCACTGCTCCAGGACACGCTTCCCCTCACTGCTCCCTCTCACTGCTCCAGGACACGCTTCCCCTCACTGCTCTGGGATACGCTTCCTCTCACTGCTCTGCGATATGCTTTC
>NW_025187799.1:1244-3054 GCF_004010195.1 Chiloscyllium plagiosum | reverse complement strand
GTGATTGCTCTTTGTTCGAGTTGTGAAAAGGTTGCCCTCTTTAGTCGCATTCACGTTTCTTGTTGATGACTGAATCAGACAGAAGGTGTTTCACCTGAGCTGCACTTGACTTGCATTCCTCTCCCTCGCTGTCATACTTTCCTGGAACTCTGTGAGAACAAGAAAACAAAATACATACTGTGTCATTCGGCAGCCTGTCTGTGATTTCCTCATTTTCAGTTACAACATGGCTTAGACTTCAGGCCACACGGTAATATTAGTAACAGTATGAGAACAAGAGTCGATAGTTCATCTGTGCCTGTAAATCTTTTCATTCCTGTTGTTGACTGAATGAACTGTGTCTGCTGCTTCGAAACTCGAATATGTGAACTGCTCCAAACTATGATTGAGGATTTCTGGTTTTGGTTGACACACGCTGAGAAACGCCAGACAGCGTTCAAATGAAGCTTTCAGAGCACATTTTCGGATGCATTTGACAGAGACTAACATCATGAAACCAGTATTCGCTGTGACAAAAGGAAATGAATGCTCTCCTTGCGACTGATCCAGGCCACCTTCGCATGTCAAGCAAATGCAGTACTGTTGTTATAGAAAGGATCAGTGCCCGGTAACTGTGTCCTTCAAGTGGACATGATTGAAAAAATAAAGAATACCATGTTGAAATATCCAGGAAATATTGGCTGAAAAGGCGCAGACAATTTTCCCTGCAGCGCCAAGACAGAGGAACATATGTAACGGCACACTTAAACAGGATGGCCAGCAGTGATATAGACATCGCCACATATGAAGGACCACTGCGAATAGAAATTTGAAAATCAATTTCATGCAGCAGGTATTCGGAATTATATTCTTTTCACCGCTACAGTAGTGTTGGGCGAGTAAATTCAAAACAAGGTTTGCTGATGAGAATGCAATAAAACCCCATCGATCATGATATGAAAGACTGTCGCCCGGAAAGAGGGAACAATAATGTTTCTTCTAAGCTTTGTACTGGGCCACTTGCGCACAAACTGATACTGCTACTCTCCAGAAAAGATCAGGGCCCGCGGCATGCACTCTTAGAAATGGTGACCATCAGTGCTGGAAACTCCCTGCATATTCAGAACAAGGAAGAATACATATCGAATAAAAGCGTAGATGGCAATTAATTGGACTTGTATTCCCTTTCACCACGACAGCTAGAATGTGCGGGTATACACAGAGTAAGGTTTACTGACCAGGTCAGAAAGCAATTACCTCCACATATCTTGACACACAAGCCTATCTTTCTTTCTGTCCTTTTTTTTGAAGCGCAGATCATTTCCGTAGGAGATGAAGATGATTACTGCTCCCCCGCAGGATCACAGTGGGGCCAGAGACCCGATCAGCTGCTCGGAACAGTTCGTGTTTGCCGAGAATCACTGAAACTGAGATTGATGTCACGTAGACTCGGTGTAACAGCTGCCAACACATGTGGAGGGTTTTGGGACGGATTAGGACCCACTCTGGGAAAAAGACTGGATCCTAAGACTGGGGAGTAAGTGTTCAGGTAGAGGAGTGGAGAATAGGGTTAAGAACGATATTAGCTAAGATCGAATGGCGAAGCTAATTAGATATTCTGAAAGCGCTAACCGTCCTCTTCTGTCTTCCAATCTCTGGCCATCTGGTATCTAAGGAAATAGAAACAGAGTTATTTGTTCAGTTGGAAGTCCTGGGCAAAGTAAGAGATAGAACAAGCATGATACAATTTAGAGACTGGGAAAATGTTTGGAGAGGAAGCAATAAAAGTGAAGCTGAATATAAAGTTTGAAGTCAGGACATATTCAATAAG
>NW_025187799.1:0-1226 GCF_004010195.1 Chiloscyllium plagiosum | reverse complement strand
GCGGGGATATACAGAGTAAGGTTTACTGACCAGGTCAGAAAGCAATTACCTCCACATATCTTGACACACAAGCCTATCTTTCTTTCTGTTCGTTTTTTTTTTGAAGCGTCGATCCTTTCCGTAGAAGATGAAGAGGATTACTGCTCCCCCGCAGGATCACAGTGGGGCCAGAGACGCAATCGAGCTGCTCAGAACAGTTCGTGTTTGCCGAGAATCATTGAAACTGAGATTGATGACATGTGGACATGGTGTACATGGCGGAGCAATTTCATTTGTTGATTCTGAAACAGAAGATGAGAGTGATCCTGGACCAATCAGCTCTCCCATGTTCTGGGAATATTTGACTTACCCGTTCGATCAGATCACCTCTGTCCCACACTGAAACCTCAGAATCCTTCCCCACCCTCGTTACTGGCAATAAACTGTACATTACATAATCTTATATAAGCACACAAGAAGAACATTTGCATAACGTTCAGGGAGAGCTCCGTTCCGTTCCATCAGCACATTCTGAATCAGTTTATTTTTGTTCAGGACCTATGAGACATTGAGCTGTCACTGTCAGACCACTAACAAATGGCCATTCACGTTCTGTGTCTTTGAACACTTTGGTTGGTACACGGATGTAGTGGAATCTCACGTCTTGAAATGGACATCATTCATAGTATTTTCAGCTGCACTGGTAAAGTTGTCTCTGGCGCTTCCAGTAAAGTGCAGACACTTTTCACTCAGAAACCGACATGTGATCAAAGCAGGAGGACATATGTGTCAGCGAAAGCAACAAGAATGCTCCACCAACGTTGGCTTGCGATTCTGCATGTGGAAAGAAGAGTTGGAACTCTATTAAACAGTGAAAACGACTATTATGGGGCTTGGACGCACGGCTGTCTGATTAAACATCTCATATTGCACCGAACTGAGATATCCAGGCTTTAGACACGATGAATTAGTTTGCTATTTCATTCTGAGCATAATTCACCTGGAACAGCAATTTGCAAAGATCCAGCTCATTCCTCCCAATCACAAAGAACATAATTCACATCTTTCACTTTTGTTATTTCTTCAAAACATTACAATCTATTTAACACTTGTCCTGGCATTTAAGATTCAACCCGAATATTTCCACATGAAGTGATTTCCAGTCCCTCTGGCAGACAGTAAATCAGTCGGAAAATTACCTTAGGAAACCCAACCATTTCTGTTTACAATATTGGGAATTTCCCATC
>NW_025187798.1:2191-3053 GCF_004010195.1 Chiloscyllium plagiosum | reverse complement strand
AGGAATTCAATTGAAAGCGCAGTTTGAGTGAATCAATGGAAAACTGCTTAAAGATGGGCTCCTGGTCTTTTACTTCACCAATTAGAAGTTGTTGGTTTGACAGCTCTCCTAATCATAGTATCCCTACAGTGTGGGAGCAGGCCACTGACCCTCCAAACAGCATCCCATCCAGACTCACAAAAATGTGCACCGCATGTGTGCAGAGAAGGGGATGCTGGGAGTGAGTGGGATGCTTTCACCACCACCATCTCCCTCCAAGACCCAAACATCCCCACAGCACCACCTATCCATTCCTCTAACACCACAGTGCCTCTGGCCTTACCCCCTGCCAACCACAGTGTCACTGTCCATTCTCCCTGCCACTCACAGCGCCCCCCATCCATTCTCCCCGCCACCCACAGCATCCCCTGACCATTCTTCCTGCCACCCACAGCACTCTGTCCATTCTCCCCCACCAACTACGGCACGACCTGCCCATTCTCCCCTGTGGCACCCACAGCACCCCCATCAATTCTCCCCCGCCATTCATGGCTCCCCCCTCTCCATTCCCCCGTGCCACCCACGGCACCCCTGTCCATTCCCTCGCCACTCCCGGCACACCATCCATTAGAACATAGAACATCGAACAATACAGCACAGAACAGGCCCTTCGGCCCACGATGTTGTGCCGAACTTCTAACCTAGATTAAGTACCCATCCATGTACCTATCCAAATGCCGCTTAAAGGTCACTAATGATTCCGACTCTACCACACCCACGGGCAGCGCATTCCATGCCCCCACCACTCTCTGGGTAAAGAACCCACCCCTGACATCTCCCCTATACCTTCCACCCTTCACCTTAAATTTATATCCCCTTGTAA
>NW_025187798.1:0-1296 GCF_004010195.1 Chiloscyllium plagiosum | reverse complement strand
TTTTCCATTTCACTTTTTCTCATTCTGGGGTTCGGTTGTTGACTTGCAGCAACTGAAAGGAAAAGGAGTGAATCCAGGCCGAGACATACACTGGAAAAGTTGGTCCAGATCTGTGTCTCAATTGGCAAAATACATCGGCAGGAGACTGCAAGAACACACTAAGCCAGGCAGCATAAGGAGGTGGACAAGGCGATGTTTTGGGTGTAAACCTTCTTCGTGGCGGAGTGGGCGGTGGGGGAGAGTGTAGGGGGAACTGTAGATGGGGCATTAAAATGGGTGGTGACTGGGAGGACCCGTCATTCTCTGCGGACCCGGCTGCGATGTTCGGCGAACCGTTTTTCAAGTTTACTCTTGGTCTCCCCGATGTAGAGAAGTCCACAGTTGACAAACACATGGCAAATACAGTACCACAATGTGAAGTTATAGCATTTGCAGTAAAACAAAAGCAGAAAGGAGGTGCATTATTTAAATGGTGATATATTGGGGTGTGGATAAAGTGAGAACTGGAGATCAGAGTCGAAAAATGTGGTGCTGGAAAAACAGCAGGTCAGACAGCAACGGAGGAGCAGGAGAGTCGCTGTTTTGGGCATGGGTCTTTCATCAGGAATGGACGTACAAAGGGGCCTCAGCGTCCTTCGACACCAATCAATGCCAGTTGTCAGACAGGAGCAACAAGCAATCAGCAAGGCAATGGTACATTAGCAAGAAAAATTGAGTTCAGAAGTTAACCAACCTCTGGACTTCTGGTACCTCTCCTGTGACTATTGATTTACAGATATCTCCGCAAGGGGTCCAGCAATCACTTCCCTAGATTCCCACAGAGTTCTCGAGGCACCTGATAAGGTCCCAGGTATTTATCCACCTTTGTGTTTCGAGACATCCAGCATCACCACCTCTTTAATATGGATATTTTTCAAGATGTCACCATCTATTTCCCTACAGTCTATATCTTCCATAACCTTTTCCACAGGAAATACTGATGCAAAATACTCATTTAGTATCTCCCCCATTTTCTGCGGTTCCACACACAATCCACCTTGCTGATCTTCGAGGTGCCCCATTCTCTCCCTAGTTACCCTCTTGTCCTTAATGTATTTGTAAAAACCCTTTTGATTCTCCTTCACCCGATTTTCCAAAGCTATCTCATGTCCCCTTTTTGACCTCCTGATTTCCCTCTTAAGTATACTTGTTTATACTTTGTACCTTCATACTCTTCTAAGAATTCACTCGATTTATCCTGTCTATACCTGACATATGCTTCCTTTTTTTTTTAATCAAACCCTCAATTTCTCTAGT
>NW_025187797.1:0-3053 GCF_004010195.1 Chiloscyllium plagiosum | reverse complement strand
TGATTATTGAGAGATTTTTGTTGCTTAAGTAAACCTGAAGATGAGTTGATAAAGGGATACCTAAAAAAGAGAGTTGGGGAGTTGGAAATAATTTGGCACATACACTGAAGTACCAGATAAGAACTGCAACTGGATCTTCAGCTTCCTGGCCTACAGACTGCAAGATAGACAACAGCACCTCCTCCATGACAATCCTTAACACTGGGGCCCCACAAGGATACATACTCAGCCTCTGACTTTATTTCCTGTACACTCATGACTGTGTGGCCAAATTTCATTCGAACCCCATCTACAAGTTTGCTGACACCACCAAACAATGACGAGACAGAGTACAGTAAGGAGATGGACTGCTCGGTAATGTGGTGCAAAGACAACAATCTCTCCCTCAATGTTAACAAAACGAAAGAGCTGATCATTGACTTCAGGAATCAAGGAGGAGCATATGCCCCTGTCTATATCAATGGGCCTGAGATGGAGAGGGTCAAGAGTGTCAATTTCCTAGGCATGACGATAACCAACAATCTGTTGATGCAATGGCCAGGTAGGCACATCAACACCTCTTCTTCCTCAGGAGGCTAAGGAAATTCAGCATGTCCATAAGGACTCTCACCAGCTTTTATAGATGTACCATAGAAAGCATACTATCTGGCTGCATCATGGCAACTGTCCTGCCCAGGACAATGAGAAACTACAGAGATTTGTGAACACAGCCCAGTCCATCACGCAAGCCAACCTTCCATCCACTGTCTCCATCTACCCTTCTCACTGCCTCAGGAAGGCAGCCAACATCATCAAAGACCCCTCCTACCCCAATTATACTCTCTTCCATCAGGCAGAAGATACAAATGCTTAAACACACATGCCAACAGGTTCAAGAACAGATTCTTCCCTCGTTGTTCTTAGACTTCTGAGCAGACTTCTCAATTTTCAAACCTAATGTTGATCTTGCTTTTGTACACCTCCTGTGCAGCCGTAACTCTGTATTCCTCGTTCTGTTCACTCACCCTATGCTCTATATGCCTTTGTATGTTATGATCTGCCTGTGCTACATGAAAAACAAAACTTTTCATTGTACTTAGGTGCATATGACAATAATAAATCAAACCTAAACAAAATAGGAGTCAGCTAGGTTTAACATGCACACGGATATGTACAGCAAAAATGCTCACCGATAGGACAGACAGGCAAAGCCAGATTTCAAAGTCTGAGATTTCAAAGACAAACCTCATGGTCACGATATTAGTGTATTCTCTTACGGCAGGGAAAATGATACGTGAACTCATTTAAAATACTCCTGGAAGTGTACATCAATCAATGTAAAAGCTGCATTTTGCATGGTGAAATATTTCAAAGGGAAGCATTTCCGAAACCATCTGAAGAAGCAGGTGATATAGAAAGGGCACTGTGGAAATTAAACAGATGTGTTTATGAATTGAACAATTTAACAAAGGTTTGGTGCTTCTCAGTCCAGTATGGCTTGCTGAAAGTAGGTTGCATTCAGCTTAAAGCAGACTCAGGAATGTTCTCCTGATATCGCACATGTATACAAGCCCAACAGAAACAAGTATTGGTCCAGGGTATGCTACATCTCAAATGAGAAGAGCAGAAGGAGTGAAAAGGTTCAGACTAAGCCTATAAGGAGTCACAGAAAGACAGTACATTTACAACATGACAGCCAAACTGGCAAGCATCTTTATGATGCATGTCAATGATTTTCTGAGGGGCGTTTTTAGGAAATTTGAACTATGTGCGATTGATCAAATAAAAGGAGCATTTTAAGATTAGATGTCAGTCCTCAGGGGTCTTTAACTACATATGTAGATTTAGACCAGAAGTAGTGACATTGGATCAACAGTCTTACTTGGAAAGTGCTAATTGTATCCTGATGAATTAGGCCATATCTATATAGGAAGGTGAATTTTGCATCCAAAGAGGGAAACAGATCAGTTAAGAAGCGTGAATGCTTGTACGGTCAGACTAGACCTGTTGATAGTTATGAAGTACTGGAACCAATTACAATGATGAAACAGGCTATTGTTGAGGATATCTTAACAGCAAATAAAACATTAAGGAAATTAAATTCAGAAAGATGCACACTCAGGTTTTTAGCCCTACTTAACGCAGAGGATATGAAGCTAGTCTTGTGTAGCGATGCTTAACGTTAATCTCTGAATGTCTTCTGAACACCAGGTTTTATCACAGTCTTAATGGTGAATCATAAAAAAGTGTAGTTGTTATGGGTATATTCGCTGAGCTGGGAAGTTGGTTTGCAGGTGTGTCGCCGAGGTGACATCCTCAGTGCTGTGGAGCCTCTTGTCAAGCTCTGCTGTACTGTGTCAATTGGAATTTATCTGGTTTTGTTCCCACTGCTTCCGGTTGCCAGTTCTGGTTGTTCATTGCAGTGGTCGGGATATTGGGTCTACATCAGTGTGTTTCTTGATAGAGCCCGTGGATGAGTGCCAAGCTTCTAGGAATTCTCTGGCTATTCCCCTGTTTGGCTTTTCCTATCATTGTTGTGTTGTCTCAGTCAAATTAGTGGTCCTCGCCATCTGTGTGTATTAATACTAGGGACAGCTGGCCATGGCACTTAGTTGCTAGTTGATGTTCATGAATGCGGATCGCTAGTCGTCTGTCTGTTTGTTCTATATAGTGATTCATGCAGTCTTTGCATGGAATCATATACACCACGTTTCTCCCGCATATGATGAGTATTGAGTCTTTTGTCCTGCTGAGCTGTTGTCTGAGCGTGGCTGCTGGTTTATGGACTCTCATAAATCCGAGTGGTCGGAGAAGTTGGGCTGTCAGTTCCGAGACATTTTTTATATAAGTTAGTGTGTTGGGTCGTAACACGTCATTGCCATATTGTTGGTCTGTTAGGCATCAGCGGATGAAGTAGCAGGGATATCCATCCTTGGTGAAGACTCTGTCGAGGTCTTCTTCTTCTTCCTTTTGCAGGTGGGGAGTGCAGCAGTGTGATGTAGCACTTTTGAACAGCGTGCACATGCAGCTTCTCTTGGGTGTGCTTGGGTAGCTGCTGTTATAATTCAGGATCT
>NW_025187796.1:0-3053 GCF_004010195.1 Chiloscyllium plagiosum | reverse complement strand
TCTCTCCCAGCTCCTCGTTACCCTGTATATAATCTAAACCTCTAAGGGTAGAGGGTGTCCCCTCAACTGAGGGAGTGCTTTCTGGGAAAGTGTGTCCCTTGGATGCTGCAAACCCCAGAACCAGTGTCTGCCTTTTGAATTTAACCAGGTATCTATGCCTGTACACAGCAGGAACTCGAAGTTGATGGTTTGGCTCACAACTTCGTTTGAGGAATTCCCCACAAAGGTAGGTGTTAAACTTTTACAATTTCAACCAACCAGTAATGATTCTCCCTGTCTGTGGTTGCATGCCAAGCTGCTCTGCTCTCTGACTGTGTATATTTTTGCTGTGGGGACTGAATGTCTGGTTTTTGTTTTGGTCCAGCCCAGGCCTGTGTTCTTCTGAAGGCGCGTTTGCCTCAAGCATCAAATGCTGTTTTAGTTTGTGTTGCGAAATGTCAAACTGCCCCCTTTTCGTGCTTGCTCACGTGTCCTGGTGCCCTCTCTGGTTTCCAATAGTTTGCATGTCTTCGCTCATTCATTCCCAGCATAACTTGCTTTTTTAGCCATTTTCTGTGCCCTGTTTGAGGTCGGTGTGTTGATGAGGTAGACCTGCTGCAGAGGTGACCTACTACATGAGCCATTTGGATAACGATCATGTACTTAACTGAGTGTGCTGGTTAAGATTGTCAGGTGTAATGTATTGTAACTACATTAAGTTTACATGGCTACCCTCAGCAGGAAATTGTTGCGATTCTGCACATTACCTTAATGCTGTACTCATTTAAAAAAAAAAAATCACCCTGTGGTAAACATAACCTAGAATAAAAACCTTAGTTAGTATAGGAAGGAATACATAAGAGAGAAATATATACCATGAGTGTACAGGAAAGAGAGGTATTAGTGGCATAGCGTAAAGACAGCAATCTCTCCATCAACGTCGGCAAAACAAAGGAGCTGGCCATCGACTTCAGGAAGGAGAGTGGAAGTCATGGCTCTGTCTGTATGAATGGTGCTGAAGTCAAGATGGTTGAGAGCGACCATCAACAGTCTGCCCTGTTCCATCCACGTCGATGCAATGGTTAAAAAAAAAACACACCAACACCTCTACATCCTTTTGAAAACCTCTTCCCGGCTGTTATCAGAATTTTGAATCGGTGTCTCAAATATAAAAGTTGATCTTTCTCTGCACTTTCTCTGTAATACTGTATTCTATTCTGTTATCATGACGTACTTTCATATTGTATGTCTACCTGGATAGCATGCAATCCAATAGTTTTGCTGTATCTCAGTACATGTGACAATAATAAATCAAATCAAATATTCCAAATAGAGAATAGAGAATAGCTTATAAGGAACTCTTAGGTTATGTGCTGAGTTTTCCCTCATATTTCCCTGTCTCTCATCCTGTTAAACCCAACGAGTCATCTGTGATCCCCATACTCATATAACACGATGTTGGAACTCCTGTTGTGTTTTCTGTACACCACAAGCTGATTGTTACACCCGTGTTTGAGTGCTTTTGCAGCATGGACCCAGAGGGTCCCATCTATACACTCCATGGCACCTGGTGGTCATACATCAGTTTCCCTTGTGTTCATGCTACATTTTTATATGATCATTATAATATTTATACATAATACACAACATACATTCCAAGAAGGGCAATATCGCTGTGTTGGAATATCTGCTTTGGTGCTGTTGCTAAAAAGACAACAATAATAATTTCTGTGAATATCTTAGTCTAATATCTTACACTGTGTTCTACATGACATGAGAAACTTGTACAGCTGTCACACATTGCTGCCCCATCCCACCTTTAAAAAAGGGATGATAGAATAAATGTGACCCATATACATAAGGAAGGAATGAATTGTCGCCCGATGTGCAAATGGATGTTTAACAGTAGTGGGAGCTGTTCCTGATCAGCTACCCTATGGCATCTTGTGCAATCATGTGGTTGGGTCCTATAAAGCTAATTCCAAGACAGGGTTGCCCTAATCATCTTCACTGAATGATCCATAGCCTGTTTTCACATCAGAAAAACCCCTTTGGTGTTGGCCAATTCTGGAAGCTGGGGGAGAGACACATCGAGGAGTACAGGGGGTTATATTATATACAGTATAACGGGGAGCTGGGAGAGAGACACATCGAGGGGTACAGGGGGTTATAGTATATACAGGGTAACGGGGAGCTGGGAGAGAGACACATCGAGGAGTACAGGGGGTTTATACAGGGTAACAGGGAGCTGGGAGAGAGACACATCGAGGGGTACAGTGCGTTATACATACAGGGTAACAGGGAGCTGGGAGAGAGACACATCGAGGGGTACAGGGGGTTATATTATATACAGGGTAACAGGGAGCTGGGAGAGAGACACACCGAGGGGTACAGTGGGTTATACATACAGGGTAACAGGGAGCTGGGAGAGAGACACATCGAGGGGTACAGGGGGTTATATTATATACAGGGTAACAGTGAGCTGGGAGCGTGTCACAATGAGAGGTATCCATGGGTTATATACAGGGTAACGGAGCTGGAAGAGAGTCACATTGAGGAGTTCAGGCGGTTATATTTTATACAGGGTAACAGGGAGCTGGGAGAGAGACACATCGAGGGGTACAGGGGGTTATATTATATACAGGGAGCTGGGAGAGAGACACATCGAGGGGTACAGGAGGTTATATTATATACAGGTTAACAGGGAGCTGGGAGAGACATCGAGGGGTACGGGGGTTATATTGTATACAAGGAGCTGGGAGAGAGTCACATCGAAGGGTACAGGGGGTTATTATTTACAGGGTAACAGGGAGCTGGGAGAGAGTCACATCGAGGTGTACGGGGGTTATATTATATCCAGGGTAACAGGGAACTGGGAGAGAGTCATATCGAGGTGTACGGGGGTTATATTATATACAGGGAAACAGGGAGCTGGGAGAGAGTAACATCGAGGGGTGCAGGAGGTTATATTATACACAGGGTAACGGGGAGCTGGGAGAGTGTCACATCGAGGTGTTGGGGGGGTTATATGATATACAGGGTAACGGGGAGCTGGGAGAGAGTCACATCCAGGG
>NW_025187795.1:0-3053 GCF_004010195.1 Chiloscyllium plagiosum | reverse complement strand
TATATTTCCCTCCCCACCCCTTTCCACCTTCCGGAAAGACTGTTCCCTCCGTGACTACCTAGTCAGGTCAACGCCCCCCTACAACCAACCCTCCCATCCTGGCACTTTCTCCTGCCACCGCTGGAACTGTAAAACCTGCGCCCACACCTCTATCCAAGGTCCGAAAGGAGCCTTCCACATTCATCAAAGTTTTACTTGCACATCCACTAATATAATTTATTGTATCCGTTGCTCCCGATGCAGTCACCTCTACATTGGGGAGACTGGGCGCCTCCTAGCAGAGAGCTTTAGGGAACATCTCCGGGACACCCGCACCAATCAACCACACCGCCCCGTGGCCCATAATTTCAACTCCCCCTCCCACTCTGCCGTGGAAATGGAGGTCCTGGGCCTCCTTCACCGCCGCTCCCTCACCACCAGACGCCTGGAGGAAGAACGCCTCATCTTCCGCCTGGGAACACTTCAACCCCAGGGCATCAGATTTTTTAGATTTGATTTTAGATTAGATTACAGTGTGGAAATAGGCCATTTGGCCCAACAAGTCCACACCGACCTGCCGAAGCGAAACCGACCCATACCCCTACATTTACCCCTTACCTAACACTACGGGCAATTTAGTATGGCCAATTCACCTGATCCTGCACCTCTTTGGACTGTGGGAGGAAACCGGAGCACCCGGAGGAAACCCACGCAGACACGGGGAGAACGTGCAAACTCCACACAGTCAGTCGCCTGAGGCGGGAATTGAACCCGGAACTCTGGCGCTGTGAGGCAGCAGTACTAACCACTGTGCCACCGTGCCGCCCACTTTTTTTAAAAAAATTTAATTAAGTGGTCCACAGGAGAGAGAGCTAGTAAAGTTTGAAGGCACAATATTTTCTAATGTAATAGCAGCTTAATCTTCCATTCAGCAGCTTACATGGAAGAATGGAGTAAAGAGAATCAAACATATTTCCTAGAGTTGAAGCCTTTACTTTGCAAATGAAACCAAACTGTAGTTGATTTATCTCATGGTGCAATGAAATTATGCTGACGTAACTCTTTGCCCCTGGATGTGGATATTCAGGATACCTTTATGAGGATATGGCAGTTATTCTCTCCATCTCTAAGTCTCTCCAAGTTTAGAAGTAAACAAGCAGTATTCCTGGAACTGGTGTCTGAACATGGCCACTAGCACAACAGGTGCAGCACAAATCCTCTCCTTACCCGGAAATTCCTTCTACAAACTTAATAGTCTTGCAACCAGGATTTCAGTCACGTGTAACAATGGGTGTGTGACAATTTCATAATGTCGTCTGAACTGTAAGATTATCAGTTCAGTTTTGAAACTATGTTTCCAATGACTGTTTGGAGCAGTTTAGCTCTTGCTTATAGTAGCAACGGCCAGAGTGTATGAAAAGAGGATTGCAGCTAATTAAACTGAAGAGCACTGCAGAATAAGCAAATTACTGATGACAAAGTATAACATCTCAATAGGCTCAGCAATAATCAGAATCAAAGATTTCTAAAGAAGTTTATCAAAATCATGAGACAGAATTTTGGGGAAATGAAAACTCAAAGTTTTAAGAATCCATCTTGCCCTGCATTGAAAAACCAAAGCTCTGTAGCTCATGGGCCCAAGCATTGTGCAAGACTTCGTTCTCAGGGTTTACTCTATACACAATCTCCACACTCCTAATCCTTTGGAATGTTAGATTTTAAAAAAAAGAATCCAGTTTGTTTTTAAAAGCAACAACAAAATAAAATGTAAACGCAATGGTTTTGGAATGTTATTTGATTTGGCAGAGTGGAAAAATTGAAAACAGGCGGCTACATTTTCCCACCCAGCCTGCTCTCATGAATGACTAGTTTTTGAAAACATTGAAATTCTGGATCATTCCCACCTTCTTCAGGGAGGAAACAATGTATGTGTTAAAAAATTACAAAGATACATACTATGTTAAACCATCAGTGGAAACCATAATGGTGAGGAGTGACATGTGCTGAGGTGGTTTGAAGGAAACAATCTGTCAATATTGTTTCAGCAGCATCATTCCTAAATGTTAATTATTCAGTCACTTCATGAATGGTGCCAGCCCTCGACACCTCTCGTACCCACCCTCTACATCCCATCAAGTTAGAATCTTACCTCTCTGAAAACCTTCTTTTAAATTTCTTGTACAAGAGAAAAGGACCTTAAGAAAAACATTTCCCTTTGCTCAATCACTACGGGATTTTTAAAAATGTCAAGTAGTAACAAGTAGTAGAAATTGCTGGAAAAGCTCAGCAGGTCCAGCAACACCTGCGAAGAGAAATCAGAGTTAATATTTCAGGTCAAGTGACCCCCCCCCAACTCAGAATTTAAAGCTGACCTGAAACGTAAACGGATTTCTCTCCACAATGCTGTCAGACTTGCTGAGCTTTTCCAGCAATGTGGACTTCAACAGTTCCCTCATTTCCCCTTCCCCCACCTCACCCAAACGTCCAGCTCAGTATTGTCCCCATGACTTGTCCGGACTTGTCCTACCTGACTATCTCCTTTTCCACCTATCCACTCCACCCTCTCCTCCCTGACCTATCACCTTCATCCCCTCCCCCACTCACCCATTGTACTCTATGCTACTCTCTCCCCACCCCCACCCTCCTCTAGCTTATCTCTCCACGCTTCAGGCTCACTGCGTTTATTCTTGATGAAGGGTTTTTGCCCGAAACGTCGATTTTGAAGCTCCTTGGATGCTCCCTGAACTGCTGTGCTCTTCCAGCACCACTAATCCAGAATCCGTTTCCAGCATCTGCAGTCATTGTTTTTACCTCCAAGTTGATTGAGACAAGTGGAGTGACTGCGCAAATACCTTGCAGATGGAGAGCAATGGCAGAGATGAGAGGTTGTGTACATTGATGGTATCAATTGAATGGCAGCCTGTCATTTGAAAAGGGATTGGTTGATAATTGTTGATCAATAAATGAACTTGAGCTGCATATATGTTTATTTCTGCGCAGCCTTCCGAGTCCATGTAGGGCAGTGAGTTCTGAACACGGACGTTAATACTGGGAATGGCATTGGCATGCTGTAT
>NW_025187794.1:0-3053 GCF_004010195.1 Chiloscyllium plagiosum | reverse complement strand
CCTTCCCCTGCAACCGCAAGAAATGCAAAACTTATCTCAAATCAGCCTCAATTTCACTTTCCTGACCCGTCTCCATAACCCTCAAACCGATTACTAATTAAAAAATTGTCTATCTCCTCCTTAAATTTAATTAATGTCCCAGCGTCCAATGCACTTTCGGATAATGATTTCCACAGACTCACTATTCCTTGACAGAAGTCATTTCTCCTCAACTGCTTTAAATCTGGTACCCCTTATCCTAAAATTATGACCTTTCATTCTAGAATGCCCCACATGAGGAACCATCCTTTCTACATCTCCTTTGCCAATCCACTTTAGAATCTTATATACCTCAATTAGATCTCTCTTTCTTCTTGACTCCAGAGAGAATAAGCCTAAATTATTCAATCACATCATAAGGCAAAACTCTCATCTCTGGAATCAATGTAGTGAACCTCTTCTGAACTGCCTCCAAAACAACTATATCCCTCCTCAAGTAAGGGGACCAAAATTGTCCACAGTACTCCAGGTGAGGTCTCACTTTGCCTTGTACAGTTGCAGTGACGCTTCCTACTTTTATACTCTATTCCTTCCCCAATAAATGCCAAAATTCAATTTGCCTTCCTTATTATCTGCTGTACCTACATACTGTTTTTCTACTCAAATTGCTGAAATTGGTGTGGTGAAGTTGCTCCTTATGTGTTGTATTGTTTTGCCCCAGTAACAACGATGGAGGGTGAAATGTTCAAGGTGTCATTTGGATTGGAAGGGAACTATGATGCACTTGCTCCTGTTGACATCAATCATCTGGATATGAAGCTGCAAAGCTTGGAGGTTTTTCTTCATAACATACCATTTACTATGGTAATGCAAATCTGTAGGCACATCAAAATGGTCTACTGTGGATCGGCACACAGCGTTAATCCCATTTTGTTCAGTGCTAATCTAGCTTCAAAACACATGCTTTTGGGAAGCCACCAATGGAGTGCTTCTCCATTACCTAGTCAGGTGCCTGATATGAAAATGAGGTTAAAGGAGTCCAAATCAGGCTTTTCCTGTGGCTTAATTCTTCCTATTCCCTGCTGGCTGGTCTACAGTAACATTGACATTAGGTTGGAAGCTGTTTGGCAGAGAGAAAATAAGACATTCCAGCATACCTCAAAATGAAGAAAGGAAGGGCTAATGTGGAGAAAGCAGATGTATTATCTTATGAATGAAAAATGACAACGATTTCTACAGGCAATGCACAGAATCATTAAACTACTTGAAATATTCAATTGAAAAACCGTCACAAAATCTTCACTGGGGCAGTACTCTGAGCTTAGAATTCTTACCTTGATATATTTCTTGGTGGGATCCATGTCCAAAGGGACCTCAGATTCACACTGTGAATTGCGCTTCAATGTCACAGTAGAGGAATTAATGGGTTTAGATTCTAATGAGGTTTTCTTACGTGTTTTCATAGCTCTCCTACAATACATAAAAAAATTACAAATAATCATAGTCACAAGTCTTAAATTTATTTTTACCAGTTTGAATATGTATTATCTTCCTGTACTCTCACAAGTTAAAGTACTAAACTACCTTCATATTTCAGTCTTTTAAGCTATCTTGCCTGGTTCTCCGAAAGCACTTCGCAGACAATTTCAAGGTTTCTCCAACCTTGCTTCACAACTCACATCTATAGTACTAATGTTCAGTCTCTCAAACTGCCTCCAGAACTTGAATGCCTCATCTGCATGTCAGCAAAACAGAAGTGACACTGTCTTCAAGATCCGAGTGAATAATAACTTCCTCTGACAGATATTCTAATTATGTAATTCAATATTCCAGTGCTTTGTTCACTGCTACTCTACATTTGCTGAACATGTTTTGCATCATTTACTGAAGACATAGCAGTTTGCCAAACATCTTATTTTAATGGAAAGAAAATGTAACTGCATGGCAAATATGTTTAAAGATTTAATTCAACAATTTTAATTTCACATTAGTTATCAAATATACCTACACTTTTGTGGCTTCCAGGAACAAAGCAATATGACTCTTGATGTACGACTTCCTGAGAACAGCTTTGACATCTGGTCGTTCCTCAGGCTTTTTGCTCAACATGCTATGTATCAGCACTCCCAGCTGTTCACTGTATTCCATTGGTATAGGTGGAAGCTACACAACAGATATTGATCAAGTAAACAATATTCTGTATAAGTCTCCATTATTACTCCTATTCTAAATATATCAGGTTGAATTTTTGTCTAGTGATGGAGAAATAAATGGAATCAGGAACGATAGATTTTGACAACAGTACTTGAAGTACTTTCTCAACCCTGCATTATATTTTTGTAGTCTTTTTGTGGGTTGGGAAGGTTTTAGATCATGATCTTGAAAATTCTTTTGAAGTTTTGATTGCTTTACAATTTGAATTTTAGCCTCCTCTCCTACTTTATGCATGCTTGCATAGGTTTTGTAATGAGAAGTTCTGAATACTGGGTACAGGGTGAATCTGCTGAAAAATTCAAAACATTGACAGGTAAATGTTAAATCATTTGATAACTTCAAATTTTAGGTTAGATTAGATTAGATTCTCTACAGTGTGGAAACAGGCCCAACAAGTCCACACCGACCCTCTGAAGAGTAACCCACTAGTGCAGCTGTGTTTTAACCATAGTGATTCATTATAGGGACTATAACCTGCAAAGGTAATTCCACTATTACAGTACCAACATTAGTTAAGTGTTGAGATTAAGTTTTACACTAAATGTTATAATAAACTCAAAATCATTGAAAATGTGCTGAGAAAACTGCTGTCATAGTCTGAACTATGGTATAGAGCTATTTCTCTCAGGAAGGATCTGTGTTCATGCTTTGATTAACAGTTTCAAGAGTTTATTAAATTGATTTGGTAAGCGAATAAGTGTTTTGTTTTTACAACTTGCTTGACCACTTGAGAACATTTTTATGAAAGCTTTTGTGAATACATGCATTTCAGTATATTTGAATAACAGTTTTATTGAATTCTTCATTTATCTTGTAATGCCAATTTCAAAGGGGAGAAAGTGAGGACTGCAGATGCTGGA
>NW_025187793.1:0-3053 GCF_004010195.1 Chiloscyllium plagiosum | reverse complement strand
AGAAACTGTCCAGACCTTCGGCGTATCAGACACACTTAGAGATGATGCAAGTATTTCTGCAAGAAGCCTGCAAGTTCATGTAACTTCCCTGTGATACACTAGATCATGTAGTAGAGATCAATCCACCTTTGTATTTTCTAACACTTCCAGCACTTCCCCTCCTGCAACTTGAAATGCTTTCAAAATGTCAATATTTATTTCCCTGAGTTATACAACCTCTTTAATCAAACATAACTATGCCAATCAGGTTTTCAAACTGGACTAATCCGTCTTGCTTGCCTTTGGTCGATATCCATCTAAACATTTCCAATTTGTTTTTTCAATGTTGTAACTGTACCGGTATCTACCACTTTTGCTTCAGTCAATTTCACATAAAAAACGCCCTCTGTGTAAAAGATTGCCCCAGTTTCCATGTAAAGCTCCCTTCAGGCCACTCGTTAAAATATTGTGAGCAATTTTGGGCCCCATCCCTGAGAAGGGATGTACTGGCCCTGGAGTATTTCTGGAGGAGGTTCATGAGAATGATCCCAGTAATGAAAGATTTAACAAATGGAGATTTTTTGAGGACTGTGGGACTACACTTAATGGGGTTTAAAAGAATGAGTCGAGATATAATTGAAACTCACAGAATCCTGAATAGCCTGGACAGAGTTGTCGTTGCGAAGTCGTTTCTATTGGTAGGAGAGACTGCGACACAAGCCTGAGAGAGAGAAGGAAGTCCCTGTAGATCAGAGATAAGGACGAATCTCTTTAGTCAGAGAATCTGTGGAATTCACTGCCATAGAGGACTGCGGAGGTCCCGTAATTGACTGGAGGTTACGGGGCGAAAGCAGATGGATGCATTTGAAAAAAAAAAGCAAGCGAGAGAGAAGGAAGTCCCTGTAGATCAGAGATAAGGACGAATCTCTTTAGTCAGAGAATCTGTGGAATTCACTGCCATAGAAGACTGCGGAGGTCCAGTAATTGACTGGAGGTTACGGGGCGAAAGCAGATGGATGGATTTGAAAAAAAAAAGCAGCAATAATTGAATGGCGGAACAGACTTGATGAGCCTTACTACAATTGAAAAGCTTGAACTTTTGTGGAGGACTTATCCTTTTCCAAAACCGTTTAAAATTGATGGAATCATGATGACTACACCCAAAGTGTTCCCCTCCTATCACGTCACTTATTTGACCTGCCATATTACCCAAAAGGGCATGCTTTGATCCTTCTGTCGTGGAAAATGTCCATGTTGTTTCTGAAAATTGCTTGCACATATTTACCAAACGCGTCGCTGTCAAAACCTTCAACGTCATGGCAGTCATAGTCAATGTTTCGAAAATTAAAATCATCATCCGCTACAATCATTTTGTTCTTACATATATCTGAAATCTCATTTGATGTTCTCTCATTTTCCTCTGATTATTGGCGAGGGCGGGTGTACAGAACAACTCCATCAAGGTGTTTATCCCATCTTTATTCCAAACCTTTGATTACAAATGAATGACTTTCGAAGGATTTCAAAACATTACATCAGTTATGTTTTCCTTAATCAAAAACACTACTCCTCCTTCTCTCTCGCCGCCTATTCTTTACTTCCTATTATACCGACTTCGAAACTCAATTGAATATAGACCTATTTTCATGGGAAGCCCTTCATCCTGGGTTCATTCTTGTAAACCTACTTCTGGGGTCCATCCAAAACCATCGCATCCTCCATGATAACCTTTTTGATCTTACATATATTTAAAATCTCTCTGCATATTCCTTCTCTCATTTTCCTCTGATCAATGGCGAGGGCGGGTGTACAGTACAATTGCATCAAGGTGATTATTCCATCCTTATTCCAAACCCATATATTCAAATGAATGACTTTAAAAAAAGATTTTGAAACATGACCGCAGTAATATTTTCTTTAATCAAAAGCAATGCTCCTCCTTCTCTTTTGCCTCCCAATCTGTCCTTCCCACTTCTAAACTCAATTGAATATAGACCCAGAGTCCTCAACAGCTATTTTCATGAGAAGCCCTTCATCCTGGGTTCATTCTTGCAAATTTACGTCTGGAGTCCATCCAAAACCATCGCATTCTTCCTTAGATATTGGTCCAAATCTGCTCTCAACCTTCCAAATGCATTGTGACCAGAGCTGATTCAATCTCACCTGTCCATCTTTGCTTGTACATTATAGCTCCCTTCAAATAAATGTTAAATGGCATTTGCTCTGTGATTTGCTAACTGAACCTATCTGTTAACCTAAAGAGAATTCAGGAACTGAGACTCCCAAATCCTTTTGCGTTTCAGATGTCTGACGCCTTTCCCCGTTCAGAAAAAGATTCCCACATTTATCGTTTCTACAAAAGTGCATGACCCCCACACTTTCCAACATTGTGTTCTGTCTGCCACTTTGTCCACACTGCCAGCCTGTCCAGGTCCTTCTGCACTGTCCCCACTTTCTCAAAACGATCTGTCCCTCCACTTACTTTTGTGGCATTTGCAAACGTCACAACAATGCCCTCAGTTCCTTTGTCCTGATCGGAAATGCAAAATGTGAATAGCTATGGTCCAAACAATCGCCCCTGTGCAAGTCCACGAATACGCATCTGCAATCCTGTAAATATGTCCCGTTATCCTTATTTTCTGCCTTCTGGCAGGCAGTCAAACCTCTAATTTGCAATTAATCCCGTGCTGTTATCTTATCACCCTGCTGTGCTGTATCTTATCAAAGACCTTCTAGAAATCTACATATATGACTTCAGTTGGCTCACCTTTGTTTCACTCGTTTGTTATTTCTTTGAAGCAATCTACGACATTTGCCAGGCATGACTTCCCATTTTAAAAAAAAACTATGCTGTCTCTGCCATATTTTAACATGCATGTCCAAATACTCTGCAGTATCTTTCTTAATAAGGGTCTCGAAAATCTCACCAACAACTCAGACCAGGCTGCCATTCCTTCAGTTTCCTGTCACTGCCTCCCTCCTTTCTAAACAGGGGTGTTGCATTAGGTATTTTTCAATCATCTGGGACCAGCCTTTACTCTACTGATATCTAATAATTACCACTGATCCCTCTC
>NW_025187792.1:2143-3053 GCF_004010195.1 Chiloscyllium plagiosum | reverse complement strand
CGCCAAAGGAAGTGATGGAGGCTGGTAACAATTACAAAATTTAAAAAGCATCTGGATGGGTATATATATGGGCAACGTGCTGGCAAATGGGACTAGGTCAGATTGGGATATCGGTCAGCGCAGATAAATTGGACCAAAGAGACTGTTTCTGTTCTGTACATTTCCATGACTGTATCAGTGTCTAAAATGATGGGAGAGTTTGAGGAAGTGGAGAGGGTGATGGAGGGAATTCCCAGATTCAGAGTCTAGACAGTGGAATGTCACTACAGTAATGGTAATTTTCTAATGTATTTCATTGGCTACAGAACACTTTGCAATGCTCAGAGGTCACAAAAAGCATGATACAAATGCAAGTTCTTTGTTCAGGTTGGTCGTCATTTACTCCTCACACATGTAAAAACAAATTTGATTCGTTTCATGTGAGATCCCATTTATAACTCCCTAGCCCTAAGCTCTGGAACAATCGTATACTATTGAAATGTAATAGCTGCAAGAAATCTAGATGTAAATGTGCAATCTTAGGAGACGTAGCAATATGCACACTGCTCCCAATCGTTATCTTGCATCTTGGGAAAGTTTTAATGACATTAAAGACATTACATCAATGCAGGATGGTGGACCTACCCCACTGTCTTGTGGTTAAACACTTCAACTCCCCCTTCCACTCCACCAAGTGCATGCAGGTCCTGTGCCTCCTCCACCGTCAAACCTTAACCACCCAACACCTGGAGGAGGAATGCCTCAGGACCCTGCAACCACACGGGATTAATGTGGATTTCACCAGCTTCCTCATTTCCCCTCCCCCCACCTTATTCCAGTCCCAAGCCTCCAACATGGCATCACCCCCTGACCTGTCCATCACCTTTCCCATCTATCTCCTCCACCCTCCGCTCTGACCTATCACCTTCTC
>NW_025187792.1:0-1005 GCF_004010195.1 Chiloscyllium plagiosum | reverse complement strand
ACCCCCCCACTCACCTATTATACTCTATGCTACTTTCTCCCCACCCCCACCCTCCTCCCATTTATCTCTCCACTCTGCAGGCTCTCTGCCTCTATTCCTGATGAAGGGCTTTTGCCCGAAACGTCGATTTTCCTGCTCCTCGGATGCTGCCTGACCTGCTGTGCTTTTCCAGTAACACACTGATCTAGAATCTGGATTAGCTATGGGGAATGTGTCAAGGGATGTGCAGGCTAGGTGGGCCAGTCATGGGAAACGTGCGGGATGCTCTTCGGAGGGTAGCTGTGGACTTGATGGGCCAAATGGCCTGGCTCTGCACTGTAGAGATTCTATGATCTTTTATTGCTCCATGTAAATTTGAGCAGACAGCAACAAAGCTTTCAGTTTTTAAGAACCAATATCATTGCCTGATCCTCATCTTTCAGTTGGATTGACAGGTACATTAGGTTGTTTTCAAGCCTTCTAATTACCTCAGAGAGTAAGGTTCTACACAGATTGCTGCCAGTTCGCCACGGGCATCTTCCAGTTCAAAGAGAATTTCTTTGAATTAAAGAAAGAGCACTGTCCTTGTTTGTTGAAAATGTTCCGGCTTGTTCTGGGTTTCTCAAAATGAGACGATCAGAGAAAGGTAAATCCCAGCCTTTATGTCAGGGCATCTGATCACCTTATGCATCTAGATAAACAATCTTTGTTTAGTTTAGTTCAGGCTTTAGCTGTGATTCATCAATTAAAAACTCTCCGTCTCCCCTAGACGGGAAGAAGCAGCGAATCCAAGGTAGCATCTACCCTTAGAGGCGAACCTCCTCTGCAGGTTGAACTGGTAAAGGTGTTGTGCACAACAACAACTCCATCATCAGTTGGAGTTATGCAAAGTCAGCAGTTCGGGGAATCAGGTCAGGCACGGAAAGGGGCTGCTTGTTAATGTCGGTCAGAGGTCTCGGGCAAATATGCTCCTCTCTGTATTGCTCAATGAAGACGGTTAAAAGGGGGTTTGTGAAGTTCAGGGAA
>NW_025187791.1:0-3053 GCF_004010195.1 Chiloscyllium plagiosum | reverse complement strand
CTTGAAGCCACGTCTCAGTTACCCCCACAATATTGTATCTGCCAATTTCCAAAAGAGTCTCAAGCTCATCTATCTTAGTTCTAATGCTTCGTGCATTCATGTATAGTATTTTTAATTTGTTACTGCCCTCACCCTTCCCATCTACTCCTATTTCACTCAACCTTACAGCATGATCCCTTTTTGAGTTTTCTGCTTCATTGATCTCGTTGCCTTTCTTGACTTCCCTTGTTCTAACTTTCCCTCCAATTTCCTTCTTAAACATCCAGTTGTCCCTCCCTCCCCCCGCTACTTAGTTTAAACGTAGCTGTATTGCAGTAGCAAACCTGCCTGCCAGAATACTGGTCCGTAACCTATTAAGGTGCAAACCGTCTCTCTTGTATAATTTATGCTTACCACAAAACAAGATGATCGACGTTTTGGGCATAAGCCCTTCTTCAGGAACGTCGATTCTCCTGTTCCTTGGATGCTGCCTGACCTGCTGCGCTTTTCCAGCAACACATTTTCAGCTCTGATCTCCAGCATCTGCAGTCCTCACTTTCTCCACAAAACAAGATGTGCAGGTTAGGTGAATTGGCCATGCTAAATTGCCCATTGTATTAGGTGAAGGGGTAAATGTAGGGGAATGGGTCTGGGTGGGTTGCTCTTCGGAGGGTCGGTGTGGACTTGTTGGGCCAAAGGGCCTGTTTCCACACTATAAGTAATCTAATCTAAGTAATCTAATTTAAGATGAACATGCCAACTCCATAGACAGTCACCCAAGGCTGGAACTGAACCTGGGTCCCTGACTCTGTGAAAGTGAGGGCTGCAAATGCTGGAGATCAGAGTCAAGATTAGAGTGGTGCATTCCTGATGAAGGGCTTTTGCCCAAAATGTCCATTTTCCTGCTCCTCGGATGCTGCCTGACCTGTTGTGCTTTTCCAGCACCACACTAATCTTGACCCTGACCCTGTGAGGCAGCTGAAACTGATCAGAAATTTCTAGCCAACCTACAAACTTTCCAAGTACTGTGGTCAGGAGCTAAATGTTTGCCTGGAGATATCCTTCTGGCAGTAGACCAGAGCAGGGAGCCAGAGCTTTAACTTTGAGGCCCTCAGTTCTACAATATAATGGAGCATGTCAGGCTAAATTCTATAAAGGGTTAACTGTTACAGTGTATTACATTATAGTAGGAAGCGACACACTCTCATGTAAACTGAAAGGTGAGGAAGTAGCATGGAAAGCTAATGTATGGGAGTATCCTAATAACTACAAATAAAGTAAAGGTAGACTATTTTATGGGTAGTAGTCTTCAAGAATTATTGAAACAACTTGAACCCAACAAGATAATTTATGGTAGTAAGCAGGTGAAATATCTTCCTCAACTGGAGAGTTTTCTAAAACTTGCATCTATGCCTGAATTGGGCTGAGGCACAAGCAGGTAAGAAAGAAGAGCAGAAGAAGAGCATCTGTCCCCTCAACACTGCCTACCCATCTTGGCTGGTCTGCCTGAGGCCTCAAATCCTCTTTCATGCCAGTTCCTTCTAGCCCTCGACTCCTTGGCATTTCAAAAATATATCTGCCTCCTCTTTAGATACTTACAATGATAAAGCCTCCATAACACTCTAGGTTGGGAATTCTGGACATTCTCTGAAAAAATTTCTTCTCTGAGGGTTGAGTACTCCAAACAGTCTCTACCCACTGAGAGGAGAAATTTCTTCATGTCTCAGTTTTAAATGAGTGCCCCTTTATTTTGTAACTATGTTAAACACTTACTTAGCCTTGGGTGACTCTCTGTGTATGATTTACATATTCTCCCTGTGGCTGTGTAGGTGTCCAGTCTCCCACTGTCCAAAGATGTGCAGGTTAGATGGATTGGCCTTGCTAAATTGCCTTGGAGTGTTCAGGGATATGCAGGCCAGGGGGGTTTGCCATGGAAAATGCAGAGTTTTGGGGATAGGATGGAGATGTGAGTCTGGGTGGGAAAAGCTGCATATGGCAAAGTTATTGATGCACTTTGTAAACATAGAACATACAGTGCAGTACAGGCCTTTTGGCCCTTGCTGTTGCACCGACCTATGAAAATAATCTGATGGTCATGTAACCTACACTGTTCCATTATTATCCATATGTATTTCCAATATCCATTTAAATGCCCTTAAAGTTGGCGAGTCTACTACTGTTGCAGGCAGGCCGTTCCACGCCCCTACTACTCTCTGAGTGAACAAACTACCCCTAACAAATGTCCTAAATTTATCACCCTCAATTTAAAACTAAGTACCCTCGTGTTAGCCTTCACCATCTGAGGAAAATTCAACAAAAACAGAAACAAAGGGCACGTATTTATACAATTAACAGATGGTTGTGAACATAATAATCTGACAGAGGTTCTAATGTCTTTTTATATTCAGTCATGGAACGTGGGTAACCTTGGCTAGCATTTATTGCCCATCCTTAGTTACAATTCACAGCAGAATACTTGTTGGAGTAATAGGGGATGCAATATTAGACAATTTGCGGACCTTGTAGACACAGGTGGCACAGTGGCTCAGTGGGTAGCACTGCTGCCACACAGCATCAAGGAGCCAGGCTCAACTGCAGTCTTGGCTGACTGTGTGGAATTTGCATGTTCTCCCTGTGTCTAAGTGAGTTTCTGCTTTCTTCCCACAGTCCAAAGATGTGCAGTTTAGGTGGATTACAGGGATAGGGTGGAATGCTCTTCAGAGGATCAGTGCAGACCGGTTGGGCTAAATGGCCTCTATCTGTTCTGTAGGGACTTTATGATTCTGAAAAGATTTGACTTTACCAAGGACAATGTTCTTAAGTAGGCAGGAGACAGAATTGATTGGTAGGCAATGGGTCAGTGGTGGTAGTAAGGACAAAAAGAGAGAGAGAGAGTCTGAATCCCTAAGAAACAGTTGAATTTCTCAGATTTAAAAGAGTGAAATTTGACAGGAGGCGTGTGGTAGCAGCTCAAACCGATGTTAGCAACTCAAACCGATGGTACGGAAGAGAAAGTCATAGACACAGGAATGGTTCCATTAAAAAAAAAAGCACTGTCTTTTGATGCAAAAAGA
>NW_025187790.1:1801-3053 GCF_004010195.1 Chiloscyllium plagiosum | reverse complement strand
CCCGTGGTATGCAATTGTGCAAAATGCAGGCATCGTATTGACAGTGAGTTAGCCGTTTCATCAGAGGTTGGCTGGCTGAAAGGATGCAGATGGTGGTGACTGATGGGAGATGCTTATTGTGGAGTTCAGTTATCAGTTACCAGTGGTGTGTCGCAGGGATCTGTTTTGGATCTAGTGCTGTTTCTCATTTTTTATAAATGACTTAGATAGGGGCGTGGAAGGATTGGTTAGTAAATTTGTGGATGACAACCAGGTCAGTGGAGTTGTGGATACTGCTAAAGCATGTGGCAGGTTACAAAGGGACATAAGTAAGCTGCAGAGCTGTGCTGAGAGATGCCAATTGAGTTTAATGCGGAAAAGTGTGAGCTGGTTCACTTTGGAAGGAACAATAGGAATAAAGATTATTGGGTTAATGGTAAGATACATAGTGTAGATGAGCAGCGACATCTCGGCGTCCATATACATAGATCCCTAAATGTTGCCATCCGGTTTGATATGGATATTAAGAATGCATACAGTGTGTTAGCTTTTATTGGTTGAGGGATTGTGTTTAAGAGTCATGACACCATGCTGCAGCTTTTCAAATCACTGGTGTGGACACACTTGGATCTTTGCATACAGTTCTCACCCCCACATCATGGGAAGGATGTGGAAGCTTTGGAGAGGGATCAGCGGAGATTTGCTAGGATGTTGACTGTTATGGAGGGAAGATCTTGTGAGGAAGGTCTGAGAGACTTGAGGTTGTTTTCGTTCGAAGGAAGCTTCAATGGTGACCTATCTGAGAGATACCAAGAAATCAGAGAATTATATAGAGTGGACAGTGAGAGCCTTTTTTCTTCGATGGTATGGCTAGCACGAAAGGACATAGCTTTACATTGAGTGGTGATAGATATAGGACAAATGTCAGAGGTAATTTCTTTACTCAGAGAGTTTTAGGGCCGTGGAACGCACTGCCAGCGACAGTATTAGACTCCCCAAATTTAAGGGCATTCAAATTTAATTGGATAAACATATGGATGAAAATGGAATAGTGTAGGATAGATGGGCTTCAGACTGGTTGCAAAGGTCAGTGCCACATCCAGGGCCGAAGGGCCTGTACTGCGCCGTAATGTTCTAAACCTCTCAACTATTATCCTTGCTCCTGAGGCTGATAGTTCACAAACGTATCCCACTTCTCAAAGACTTCCTCATTATTTAACCTATTTGAGGCACATAAAACTCCACCTCATCTGGCTTTGATTCCTCACGCCGT
>NW_025187790.1:0-1411 GCF_004010195.1 Chiloscyllium plagiosum | reverse complement strand
CATGACTTCCTCACACAGCATAGCAGTTAAGCTCGATTCTTGGTATGATTGTATCACTCTGGGTATCTCATACGGCGTGAAGGAAGCTACTAACTCGTCTAACAGACTTTTTGCCTTAATGCTTTGTAATGGAATTTCCTCCCTGTATGCCACCAGCAACACAATCTAGTACACTTCCGCCCATTTCTCCGATGCACCAAACCGCCATGGTCTCCATTTTCGTCTCAGGAGTTGACCTTTCAAATAATAACTCTCAGGAATATTCTGTGCCTCCATTCTGTGTACGCATCAACATATGCATGTTTTATTGTCTTGGTCTTTCTGTAGCAATTCTCAACGCCATTCAGGGTTAAACACATCTGTCTGACCCTCTTCTCTTCAGGTTTTTCCTGCAACATTATGTCAAAGACAGTGTCCACTGACTGAACGTCAACTCCTTCATGTTTGTCTTTAGTTTTTGCTTCGTTCTGTGACTTATACTGGTGGGATCTTATTCCAACATAGTCTCGGAAAATAACAGGAGATTTTTTGTCAAATTCAATTCCCTAGTCTCTCTTGGCCTTCTCCACAACAAGAGGTGTTACTCTCACTGTGGAACCTCCTAAATTGTTCCCAAGAACAAACCGAATTCAACAAATGACACTCTGCCAATCAATGCCACCGTTACATCGCCAGTCGTGAATTGATATTCGATCCTGATCCTAAATAGAGGAATGCTAAATGTCTGTCCATCTGTCGCACACATTACCACTCTCTATGGTACGAGGTCAGGAAAATGCAAATGCGTTCATCTCTTAGTATTAGAGACTGGTTATATCTTGTAATTCTCAAAATTCTAACTATTACCGTTCTCCCCCTGGTCGTTCTGAGTAAACTTTACCTACAGAGACAAATACTTTAGAGATGTCAGGCATTAACTCCATACCAAGGCCCTGCTTATGATCTGCCCTCTCGTGCAGCTCCTCGAAATTTGTTGGGGTTTCATTTACGACGTTCACTGATGCCACTGGCTTAGCTTCTTTTACCACATCGTTTTCCACAGATTTTTTTTTATTATGATTGGTGCTGTAACATTGCGTGTTCTACTTTACCACAATGGAAATACTTTCGGCCTTTCACCACATTTTCTTCCTCTTGAGCTTCCTTTTTAATCTGTGGTAAACATCTACCAGTGCTCTCTATTGTTTACTTTGTAGTGTTGAATCTCCCCTTATCGCAACTTCTATCTATCAGAGGACGATATTCTTGTGAAAGCTAAACCTTGTCTTGTGCATTAACGCGTATTCATCCACCATCTTTGCTGCTCTTCTCACTTTCTGAACTTGCTTTTCATCCACGTTAATTCGAAGCATCTCTGGAAGTGAGTTTTAAGCTCTTTCAGCAGAATAATCTCTCTTGCAGCCTCCTAGGT
>NW_025187789.1:1513-3053 GCF_004010195.1 Chiloscyllium plagiosum | reverse complement strand
CATTTGAGTTCAACCTTCCAAAATGCATCACTCCGCATTTATCCAGGTTGAACTCCATCTGCCATTTCTCAGCCCAGTTCTGCATCCTCTCTGTCGCGCTGCAGCCTGCAGTAGCCCTTTATACTATCGACGACACCTCCAACCTTTGTGGCATCCGCAAATGTACTAACCCACCCCAACCTCCTCATCCAAGTTTTTTATAAAAACTACAATGAGCAGAGGTCCAAGTACAGAATCTTGCTGGACCCCACTCAACACTGTCCTCCAGGCAGAATACTTTCCATCTACAATCACTCTCTGCCTTCTGTCAGCCAGCCAATTCTGAATCCAGATAGCTAAATCTCCCTGTATCCCATACTTCCTGACTTTATGAATGAGCCTACCATGGGGAACCTTATCAAATGCCTTGCTGAAATCTATATACACCACATCCACTGCTCGACCGTCATCGACCTGTCTTGTCACCTCCTCAAAGAACTCAATAAGATTTGTGAGGCATGACCTACCCCTCACAAAGCCAAGCTGACTGCCTTTAATCACACTATGCTTTGCCAAATAGTCATAAATCCTATCCCTCAGAATTCTTTCCACAACTTTGCTGACCACAGACATAAGACTGACTGGTCTGTAACTGCCAGGGATTTCCCTATTTCTTGAAAAAAGGAACAACATTCACCTCCTTCCAATCTTCCGGTACGATTCCCGTGGAGAGTGAGGAGGCAAATATCCTTGCCAGCGGCTTAGCAACCTCCTTCCTCACTTCCTGGAGCAGTCTAGGATAAATCTGGTCTGGCCCTGGGGACTTATCAATCTTAATGTTTTCCAAAATTTCTAGCACATCAACTTCATCAATCTTGATCTGGTCAAACCTGTATCCCAGCTCCTCCAAGTTTTCATTCACAACAAGTGACACAGTGGTTAGCGCTGTTACCTCACAGCGCCAGAGACCCGGGTTCAATTCCCACCTCAGGCGACTCTCTGTGTGGAGTTTGCACATTCTCCCTGTGTCTGCGTGGGTTTCCTCCAGGTACTCTGGTTTCCTCCCACAATCCAAAAATGGGCAGGTTAGGTGAATTGGCCATGCTAAATTGCCGATAGTGTTAGGTGAAGGGGTAAATGTAGGGGAATGGGTCTGGGTGACTTGCGCTTCGACGGGTCGGTGTGGACTTGTTGGGCTGAAGGGCCTGTTTCCACGCTGTAAGTAATCTAATCTAAAAAAGTTCCCTTTACTTGGTGAAAAACGAAGCAAAAAACTCATTTAGGGCTCTCCCTATCTGCTCAGACTCCACACACAAGTTCCCTCTGCTATTCCTGATTGGCCCTACCTTCACCCTGATCATTCTCTTATTCCTCACGTATGATTAGATTAGATTAGATTACTTACAGTGTGGAAACAGGCCCTTCGGCCCAACAAGTCCACACCTGCCCGCCGAAGCGTATACCACCCAGACCCATACTCCTACATTTACCCCTTCACCTAACACTACGGGCAATTTAGCATGGCCAATTCACCTAACCTGCACGTTTTTGGATTGTGGGA
>NW_025187789.1:0-1277 GCF_004010195.1 Chiloscyllium plagiosum | reverse complement strand
ACCAAATCCAAAATGGCTTCTCCCCTCGTCGGTCTGTCTACATACTGAGTAAGGAAACCCTCCTGAACACACCTGACAAAATTGGCTCCATCCAAACCATTTACACTTAGGAAGTTCCAGTCGATATTGGAAAAGTTGAAATCACCCATAACAACAACCCTGCTACTTTTATATTTTTCCAGAATCTGCCCGCCTATGAATTCTTCAATCTCTCTACTGCTATTAGGGGGTCTGTAGAAACCCCCAATGCGGTGGCTGCTCCCTTGCTATTCCTAACTTCCACCCATACTGACTCAGTAGACAAACCTTTCTCAACAACCTTCATTTCTGTAGTTGTGATGCATTCTCTGATTAGCAATGCTACACCCCCTCCTCTTTTTCCACCCTCCCTGTTCTTTCTAAATGTTCTAAACACTGGAACATCAAGCAACCATTCCTGCCCCGAGTGAAACACACGCCTCTGTTATGGCCACAACATCGTAGTCCCAAGTACTGATCCATGCTCTAAGTTTGTCACTCTTATTTCAGACTCTCCTTGCATTAAAGCATACACACTTTAACCGATCCCTTTGTTTCATCACGTGAGAAACCTTCCTTTTGGATTCACTACATCCTGTCACTGTCACATTTGCAACTGACCCCTCTCAGACATGTGGCTCTGATTCCCACCCCCCCTGCCAAATTAGTTTAAACCTTCCCGAATCACATGAGCAAATCTCCCACCCAGGACATTTGTGTCCCTCTAGTTCAGGTGCAACCCATCCTTCATGTGCAGGTCCCATCTTCCCCAGAAGGTATCCCAATGGTCTAGGTATCTGAAGCCCTTCCTCCTGCACCAGTCTCGCAGCCATGTGTTAAGCTGCATTCGCTGACTCACCTCACTGGTGGCACTGGTAGCAAACCTGAGATCATTACTCTACTTGTCCTGCTCTTCAGCTTCCAACCTAACTCTGTCGTCACTTTTCTGATCCTCAATCTCTTTCCTGGCTGTATCATTGGTGCCAATATGTACCACAATTTCTGGCTGCTCCCTCTCCCCCTTCAGAATCTTGTAAACCCGATCGGCAAAATCCCAGATGCTGGCACCAGGGAGGCAACATACCTTCCGGGAGTCCCGTTCCTGTCCACAAAATCTCCTGTCAATCCTTCTGACTATTGAGTCCCCAAACATTAGCGCTTTTCTATTCTACCCCTTTTCCTTCTGAGCCATAGTGTCAGGCTCAGTTCCAGATACCTGACAACTGTGGCTTTCCCCTGGTAGGCCATCCCCACCAGCA
>NW_025187788.1:0-3053 GCF_004010195.1 Chiloscyllium plagiosum | reverse complement strand
ATGCCTCAATATCAGCGTGAACCCCTCACTTACTGAATCACTGTTCATCTGGCATCCTCACAGTTACTGCACCAGTTTCACCTTGACATCCTCATTTTTACTGCGTCACTATCAGCCTGACAGCCACACAAATATTGCGTCACTATCAGTGACGCCCTCGCACTTCCTATGTTAATATCACCCTCACTCCTAAAACCTACTGCGTCACTATCAGCCTGCCTCCATCACACTTTTTGTGTCAGTATCAGACTGAAGCCTCACGCTTACCACGTTACTAAAATTCTGCCCCATCACACGAACTGCGTCACTATCAGCCTGTCCCCTCAGACGTACTGTGTCACGATCACCCTGACCCACTCACACTTTTTGTATCAGTTTCAGTCTGACGCCTCGCCCTTACTGTGTAACTAAAACTCTCCCCCTCACACTGACTGGGTCACTATCAGCCTGACCCCTTCATACTTACTGCGTCAATATCAGTCTGACCCCTCAGACTTACTGCGTCACTCTCACTCTGATCCTCTCTCATTTAATGCGTCACTCTCACCTTGACGTCCTCACATTTACTGTGTCACTATCACCCTGATCAACTCACACAGTCGTTGCCATTTTCACCTTGCCGGCCTTAGTTTTACTGCGTCACCATGAGCCTAACCGCCACACACTTATTGCGTCACTTTCAGTCACGCCCTCACACTTCCCATGTTACTATCACCCTGAATACTTACACTTATTGTGTCACTATCAGTCTGACCCCTCACACTTACTGTGTCACTATCAGCCTGACTCCATCACATTTATTGTGTCATTATCAGACTGACGCCTCACTCTTATCTTGTCACTAGAACACTGTCCCGTCACTTTGACTGTGTCACTATCAGCCTGACCCCCTCACACTTACTGCTTCACTATCGCAATGCCCCTCTCTCACTTAAGACGTCATTTACACCCTGACACCCCAAACTTGCTGCGGTACTATCACCCTGAGGGCCTTACACTTAGTGTCACTGTCATCCTGACCCTTATACTTACTGCGTCACTATCACACTGGTTTTTCACACCCACTGTGTCACTATTATCCTGAGCCACTTACATCTATTGCGTCACTATCACTTTGACCCCAACACACTAACTGCATCAATATCAGCCTGACCATCTCACACATACTGCGTCACTACCAGGCTGACTCCCTCACATATGCTGCATCACTATGAGACTTAACAACTCATGCTTACTGCGTCACTATCACCCTGACTCCCCACTCTTACTGCGTCAAGATCATTGTGCCCCCATACACTTACAGCGTAACTATCATCCTGACAACGTCACACTTACTGCGTCAAGATCAGCCTGATCCCCTCAAACTAATGCGTCACTATCAGCTTCAACACTCACATTTACTGCGTCACTTTAGCACTACTCCTGCACTCTTACTGCATCCCTATCGACCATACCCCATCGATTTTACTTCATCACTATCAGCCTGAGACACTCACACTCACAGCTTTCCTACAACCTGGCCCTGTGAGTGCATCTACATCACTGTTACCCTGACCCCTTGCCCATACTGCGTCACTATAAGCCTGGCCCCTCAAATGTTCTGATTCACTATCACACTGACATTTCACACTCACTGCGTCACTATCACCCTGACCCCTCACAATTACTGCATCACTACAACCTGACCCCCTGAAAACATCTGCGTCACTGTCACCCTGACCCCATCACACTTGCCATGTCACCATCACAAATGACACATTCACACAGTCTGCTTCACTGTCATCCTGACCTCTCACACTCACTGCATCACTACCATCCTCCCCCTCATACTGACATGTCACTATCATCCAGAGCCACTCACACTAATTGCGTTCCTGTCACTCTGCTCCCAACACACTTACTGCGTCACTATCAGCCTGACACTCGCACACTTCCCGCATCACTATCAGCCTGACACCTCACAATTTCACGGTGTCTATCAGTCTGATTCCTCACATGTCCTGCATCACTATCACCCTGTAACTTAACACTTACTGGCCAGTATTAGCCTGACGCCCTCAACTTACTGCATCAATATCAGCCTGAACACTCACACTTACTCTGTGACCATCACGCTGACCCCTCACACTCACTGCGTCACTATCATCCTGTCCCCTCTCACTTCCTGCATTAGGAACACTTTGACTCACGGACACTTACTGCATCACTGTCAGCCTGACCCCTCACACATACTTGTGACACTATCTGCCTGACCCCACCACACTTGCTGCATCTCTATCAGCCTGACCCCCTCACACTTTCTGCTTCACTATCAGACTGACACCTCACACTTACTGTATCACTATTCCACTAACACCTCACTTTTATTGGCCACTATCAGCCTGACACTCTCAACTTACTGTGTCACTACCAGCCTGAACGCACACACTTACTCCCTCACTATCACCCTTACTGTCTCACACTTACTGCGTCAGTCTCTGCCTGACCCCATCACACTTACTGCGTCACTATCACCCTGTCCCCTCCCACTTTATGCGTCAGGATCAGCCTGACACAGTAACGCTTACTGCATCACTATCAGCCTGATCTCCTTCCAATTACTGCGTCACTATCAGCCTGACCACTCACTCGTACTGCGTCACTGTCACACTGAACCCTCACACGAAGTGCTTCACTATCGCCTGACCACCTCACACTTACTGCATCACTATCGGTCTGATCCCTCAGACTTACTGCATCACTATCACTCTGACCCCCCTCACTGCGTAACTATCGGCCTGATCCACTCACACAGTCTGCGTCACTACCACGCTGACACCTCACCCTCATTGTGTCACTATCATCCTCACTCCATCACATTGATTGAGTCACTGTCAGACTGATCCCCTGTAATGGAAAATTATCATTTATTGTGAAATCTGTGAAAGCATGGTTGAAACAAAGAAGTATGGACCTAACTTTGCAAAAAGACAGAAAAAATGTAAAGTTCAAACTAAGTTACAGCTGACTCTCAAGGCCACTAATCTATTATATCAGCAGTCAATGAATTAGAA
>NW_025187787.1:0-3052 GCF_004010195.1 Chiloscyllium plagiosum | reverse complement strand
GTACAGCAGCACTCACACACAGTGATTCACAGTCGATGTTACCTGATGGGGAGGTTGGTACATCAGCACTCACACACAGTGATTCACAGTCAATGTTACCTGAGGGAGAGAATGGTACAGCAGCACTCACACACAGTGATTCACAGCCAATGTTACCTGATGCGGAGAATGGTACAGCTGCACTCACACACAGTGATTCACAGTCAATGTTACCTGATAGGGAGATTGGTAAAGCTGCACTCACACACAGTGATTCACAGTCAATGTTACCTGATGGGGTGAATGGTACAGCAGCACTCACACACAGTGATCCACAGTCAATGTAACCTGATGGAGAGAATGGTACAGCCGCAGTCACACACAGTGTTTCACAGTCAAGTTTACCCGATGGGGTGAATGGTACAGCAGCACTCACACGCAGTGATTCACAGTCAATGTTACCTGACGGGGAGAATGGTACAGCAGCACTCACACACAGTGATTCACAGTCAATGTTACCTGTCGGGGAGAATGGAACAGCAGCACTCACACACTGTGATTCATCGTCAATGTTACCCGATGGGGAGAATGGTACAGCAGCACTCACACACAGTGATTCACAGTCAATGCTACCTGAGGGAGAGAATGGTACAGCAGCACTCACACAGAGTGATTCACAGTCAATGTTACCTGATGGGGAGCATGGAACAGCAGCACTCACACACAGTGATTCACAGTCAATGATACCTGTTTGGGAGATAGGTACAGCAGCACTCACACACAGTGATTCACAGTCAATGTTACCTGAGGAAGAATGGTACAGCAGCACTCACACACAGTGATTCACAGTCAATGTTTCCTGATGGGAAGAATGGTACAGCAGCACTTACACACAGGGAACATAGTCAATGTTACCTGAAGGGGAGAATGGTACAGCAGCACTCACACACAGTGATTCACAGTCAATGTTATATGATGGGGAGAATGGTACAGCAGCCAACACACACAGTGATTCACAGTAATGAAACCTGACGGGGACAATGGTACAGCAGCACTCACACACAGTGATTCACAGTCAATGTTATATGATGGGGAGAATGGTACAGCAGCACTCACACACAGTGATTCACAGTCAATGTTACCTGAGGGAGAATGGTACAGCAGCACTCACACACAGTGATTCACTGTCAATGTCACCTGAGGGAGAATGGTACAGCAGCACTCACACACAGTGATTCACAGTCGATGTTACCTGACGGGGACAATGTTACAGCAGCACTCACACACAGTGATTCACAGGTTGCTGACCCACCCTCCTATCCTGGCACTTTCCCCTGCCACCGCAGGAACTGTAAAACCTGCGCCCACACCTCCTCCCTCACCTCTATCCAAGGCCCCAAAGGAGCTTTCCACATCCATCAAAGTTTTACCTGCACATCCACTAATATCATCTATTGTATCCGTTGCTCCCGATGCGGTCTCCTCTACATTGGGGAGACTGGGCGCCTCCTAGCAGAGCGCTTTAGGGAACATCTCCGAGACACCCGCACCAATCAACCAAATCGCCCAGTGGCTCAACATTTCAACTCCCCCTCCCACTCTGCCGAGGATATGGAGGTGCTGGGCCTCCTCCACCGCCGCTCCCTCACCACCAGACGCCTGGAGGAAGAACGCCTCATCTTCCGCTCGGAACACTTCAACCCCAGGGCATCAATGTGGATTTCAACAGTTTCCTCATTTCCCCTTCCCCCACCTCATCCTAGCTTCTAACCTCCAGCAAATCGATCCCCGGACCTGTCCGGACTTGTCCGACCTGCCCAGCTCCTTTTCCACCTATCCACTCCACCCTCTCCTCCCTGACCTATCACCTTCATCTCCTTCCTCACTGACCTATTGTACTCTATGCCACTCTCTCCCCACCCCCACCCTCCTCTAGCTTATCTCTCCACGCTTCAGGCTCTCTGCCTTTATTCCTGATGAAGGGCTTTTGCCCGAAACGTCGATTTTGCCTGTCCTCGGATGCTGCCTGAATTGCTGTGCTCTTCCAGCACCACTGATCCAGAACACAGTGATTCACAGTCAATGTTACCAGACGGGGAGAATGGTACCACAGCATTCACACACAATGATTCCCAGTCAATGTTACCTGATGGGCAGAATGGTACAGCAGCACTCACACACAGTGATTCACAGTCAATGTTACCTGAGGGAGAATGGTACAGCAGCACTCACATACAGTGATTCACAGTCAATGTTACCTGAGGGAGAATGGTACAGCAGCACTCACACACAGTGATTCACAGTCAATGTTACCTGATGTGAAGAATGGTACAGCAGCACTCACACAGAGGGATTCACAGTCAATGTTACCTGATGGGGAGAATGGTACAGCAGCACTCACACACAGAGATTCACAGTCAATGTTAACTGATGGGGAGAATGCTACAGCAGCACTCACACACAGTGAAACACAGTCAATGTTACCTGAGGGAGAATGGTACAGCAGCATTCACACACTGTGATACACAATCAATGTTACCTGACGGGGAGAATGGTACAGCAGCACTCACACACAGTGATTCACAGTCAATGTTACCTGATGGGGAGAATGGTACAGCAGCACTCCCACCCAGTGATTCACAGCAAATGTTACCAGATGGGGAGAATGGTACAGCAGCACTCACACACAGTGATTCACATTCAATGTTACCCTGGGCAGAATGGTACAGCAGCAATCACACACAGTGATTCACAGTCAATGTTACTTGATGGGAAGAATGATACAGCAGCACTCACACAGTGATTCAGAGTCAATGTTTCCAGACGGGGAGAATGGTACAGCAGCACTCACACACAGTGATTCACAGTCAATGTTACCTGATGGAGAGAATGGTACAGCAGCACTCACACACAGTGATTCACAGTCAATGTTACCTGATGGGGAGAATGGTACAGCAGCCCTCACACACAGTGATTCACAGTCAATGTTACCCGATGGGGAGAATGGTACAGCAGCCCTCACACACAGTGATTCACAGTCAATGTTACCCGATGGGGAGAATGGTACAGCAGC
>NW_025187786.1:0-3052 GCF_004010195.1 Chiloscyllium plagiosum | reverse complement strand
GTACATCCTTTCTCAAGTACGGAACCAAAGCCTTCACACAGTCCTCCAGGTGTGGCCTCCCCAGCACCCTATACAGCTGCAACGTAACCTCCCTAAATTTTAAACTCAATCCCTTTAGTGATGAAAGACAAAATTCCACTTTCCTTCTGAATTACCTGTTGCACCTGCAGACTAACATTCTCTGATCCATGCTGGACCCCCAGGACCCTCTGCACAGCATCATGCTGCAAGCTTTTTTCACCATTCATAGAACATAGAACATAGAACAGTACAGCACAGAACAGACCCTTCAGCCCACAATGTTGTGCCGACCATTCACCTTCATGTAAGGTAAACCTAATGTACGAACCCTCAAATTTCTGTGACCATATGCATGTCCAACAGTCTCTTAAATATCCCCAATGACCTCGCTTCCACAACTGCTGCTGGCAATGCATTCCATGGTCTCACAACTCTCACGCCTCTGACATCCCCTCTATACTTTCCGCCAAACAGCTTAAAACTATGACCCCTCATGTTCACAATTTCTGCCCTGGGAAAATGTTTCTGGCTATCAACTCTATCTACGCCTCTCATTATCTTGTACATCTCAATTAGGTCACCTCTCGTCCTTCTTTTTTCCAATGATAAAAGTCCGAGCTCAGTCAACCTCTTTTCGTAACATAAGCCCTCCATTCCAGGCAACATCCTGGTAAACCTCCTCTGAACCCTCTCCAAAGCATCCACATCTTTCTTATAATAGGGCGACCAGAACTGGACACAGTATTCCAAGTGCGATCTAACCAAAGTTTTATAAAGCTGCAACAAGATCTCACAGCTCTTTAACTCAATCCCCCTGTTAATGAAAGCCAAAACACCATATGCTTTCTTAATAACCCTGTCCACTTGGGTGACAATTTTAAGGGATCTATGTACCTGCAGACCAAGATCCCGCTGTTCCTCCACACTGCCAAGAATCCTGTCTTTAATCCTGTACTCAACTTTCAGGTTCGACCTTCCAAAATGCATCACTTCGCATTTATCCAGGTTGAACTCCGTCTGCCATCTCTCAGCCCATCTCTGCATCCTGTCAATGTCACGCTGCAGCCTACAACAGTCCTCTATACTGTCAATGACACCTTCAACCTTTGTGCCATCTGCAAACTTGCTAACCTATCCTTCAATCTCCTCATCCAAGTGATTAATAAAAATTACAAAGAGTAGAGGCCCAAGAACAGAGCCCTGTGAAACACCATTCACCACTGACTTCCAGGCAGAATACCTTCCTTCCAGTACCACTCACTGTCTTCTGTCAACCAGCCAATTCTGAATCCAGACAGCTAAATTTCCCTGTATCCCATTCCTCCTGACCTTCTGAATGAGCCTACCATGGGGAACCTTATCAAATGCCTTCCTGAAGTCCATATACTCAAAATCCACCACTCGACTCTCATCAACTTGTCTAGTAACATCCTCAAAGAACTCAATAAGATTTATGAGGCATGACCTGCCCCTCACAAAGCCGTGTTGACTGCATTTAATCAAGCCATGCTCTTCCAGATGGTCACAAATCCTATCCCTCAGAATCCTTTCTAACATCTTGCAGACGACAGACGTGAGACTTACTGGTCTGTAATTGCCAGGGATTTCCCTATTTCCTTTCTTGAAGAGAGGAATTACATTTGCCTCCCTCAGTCCTCAGGTACGATTCTGCTGGAGAGCGAGGATGCAAAGATCTTCGCAAGCGGAGAAGCAATCACATTTCTCGCTTCCCAAAGCAGCCGAGGACAAATCTGGCGACTTGTCAATCTTAATGTTTGTCAAAATTTTCAAATTCAGAAACAGTCCTTCTCACAGTTATTCCAAATTGGATGATTTCACATTTATTAACATTGTTCTCCATCTACCAGACCTTTGACCACTCACTTGAACTATCGATGTTCCTTTGGAAACTTTCAGAGTGCTCTGCACACTTTACTCTACCACTCACCTTCGCGTCATCCACAAACATTGGCACTAAATGTGATCCCCCAACTCCAAATCATCTCTATAAATTGTAAATAATTGTGGTCCTAATGCTAATCACTGAGGCAAATACTCATCACTGATCAACAACTGGAAATGCACTCATTTATCCCCACTCCTTGCTTCCTGTCAGCTAACCCATCCTGTATCCATGCTAATACATGGCCTGTATGTTTAGCTTATGCCAGAACCTTTTGTGCAATACCTTGTCGAATGAAGGAAGATTCCACACACAGTTAGAAACCAGAGACTGCAAAGGTTGAGACACTGTCACCCCCTCCCCTCAAGTTTGTGTATCTGTCCAACTTCTCTCTGCTGCATTCTGTCTATCCCAGGCTGTCATCTTCACTCATGTGCTGGGAACTATTTCTCTTACAAATTCAGTGTTCAATGACTGGAGATTATCACCACCCCCAACCCAGCCCTTGTACCTATTCCTTGCCCCCCACATCCCCATCCCCACAGCCCTCCAGGCTGACTCCCATCCCTGCCTTTCCACAACCTCCCTCTCACTGCATCCCCATCCACCTCCTCAGTGGAATTGGTGGTCTTGTGGTATTGTCGCATGACAATTAATCCAGAAACTCAGAATAATGTTCTGGGGACCTGGGTTCAAATCCTAGCATGGCAAATGGTGGAATTTGAAATCATTTAAAAAATATCTGGAATTAAGGGTTGACCATGAAACCCTTGTCAATTGTCGGAAAAACCTATCTGGTTCATTAATGTCCTTTAGGGAAGGAAATCTGCCATCCTTACTGGGTCTGGCCTCCATGTGACTCCAGAGCCACAGCAATGTGGTTGATTCTCCACTGCCCTCTGAAATGGCCTCACAAGCCACTCAGTCGGATCAATCGCTAGAAAGTCACAACAAAGAAATGAAACCCTGGACCATCTGGCATTGACCTTGGAACCAGAAAATACAACGGCCCTGTCCTCTATACTGGAATCTGGGAGCTAGTGCCAAAATTGAGAGAATTGTCTCACAAACAAGTCACGCAGCAGCCTGATATATTCATTCATATCAAATCATACAAGTCAGGAATGT
>NW_025187785.1:1415-3052 GCF_004010195.1 Chiloscyllium plagiosum | reverse complement strand
GAGCGCTGCTACTTTATCAGGTGGTTGTGGAATAGAAGATCGTAAGATCATAAATTCTGTGTCTTACGATGTTATACTCCACAATCAGCTGATGAAGGAGCAGGGCTCCGAAAGCTAGTGCTTCCAAATAAGTCTGTTGGACTATCACCAGGTGCTTTGTGATTTTTAACTTTAAAATTTCTAACAAATTCCTGCACACTGAGCATGCTCCGCAGTGTCAGCAAGCACTGCGCATGACCGCCAGTGTCAGCAAGCACTGCGTGTTCTCTTGGGAGTCCGCAGAAACGGCACGCGAGCGCCTTTCCGTGGAGCAGTGGACAAGCTTGGAGGACCGGAAGGAGTCTGGTCCTCCTGCCAATCAGAGCAGGCCATTGTGGAAATGCGGAGGTTGGACCATGAGCTCTGAAGCCGCTGTTAGTCTCTTCTCTCTGCATAAGGTTAAACTTCACCCCAGACTGTAACTTCCTTCCTCTGCCTAACATTTGTGAGTACAACAGTGTTTTTCTCACCACCTTTTCATTCTGAGGTTCAAGAGTGAACGAGGGAGGGGCCAGACTCTGGAAAAGTTGATCCAGGTCTGTGTCAACTTGCAAACACATGGAAAATGCAAGATCACAATGTGAAGTTCTAGCCTTTGCAGTATAAAAAAAAATCTGAAAGGAGGTGCATTGTTTAAATGGTGATCTGTTGAGATGTGGCGAAAGTGAGATGCTGGAGATCAGAGTTGAATATTGTGGCGCTGGAAAATCACAGTAGGTCAGGCAGCAACTGAGGAGGAGGAGAGTCGACGTTTCGGGCACGAGCCCTTCATCAGGAGTGATGTCTGGATAGAACAAGGGGCCTCAGTGTCCTTCTACACCAGTCACTGCCAGTTGTCAGAAAGTGCAGCAAGCAATGAGCAAAGCAAGTGGTATATCAGTAAGAGGAATTGAGTTCAGAAGTGGGGATATCTTCCTGCAGTTAGGTCGGTTAGTGAATGTATTCAAGGCTGAGTTCATGTGACTTTGAAGAACAAAGAAGTTATGGGAGAAGGCAAGAAAATGGTTTTAAGACCAGTACAGAACAGTTACAGAGTCATACAGTACAGTTACAGAGTCATACAGCACAGAAACAGACCATTCAGTCGAACTAGTCCATGCTGGCGGTGTTCTGAAACTAAACTGGTCCCACCTGCCAATGATTGGCCTATACCCCTCCGAACCTTTCCTATTCATGTACTTATCCAAATGTCTTTTAAACATTGTAACTGTACCTGCATCCAGCAACTCCTCTGGACATTGATTCCTCACACGAACTACTCTTTATCTTTTAAAAAAATGTGCCCCTCATGTCTTTTTAAAATATTTCTTTCTTCACCTTCAAAATTTGCTCCCTCATCTTGAACCACCCACACTAGGGAAAGAATACCTGCCGTTCACCTCAAATATACCTCTCATGATTTTATAATCCTCTCTAAGGTCACCTCTCAACCTCTGATGCTCCAGTGAAAAAAGTCCTCGCTATCCATCTAGATGCAGGTATATTTATATCCTGTTATGAACTGTTCAATACTGGTGCCAGCTGGAAAGACAAATGACCTATTCCTGCTTCCAATTCTCTCAGTGTGTCCAGGACAGCAAGAGACCATACGACATAGG
>NW_025187785.1:0-1034 GCF_004010195.1 Chiloscyllium plagiosum | reverse complement strand
TGACTTTATAGAAGTTCATAAGGAGCATGGATAGGGTGAATAGCGAAAAGTTTTCCCCAGAGTAGGGGAGACCAAAACTAGAGGTCATAGGTCTGAGGTGAGATATTTAAAAGGAACTTTGCAGGCACCTTTCTCACGCAGAGGGTGTTGTGTGTATGGAATGAGCTGCCAGAGGAAGTGGTGGAGGCTGGTATAATTAAAGCATTTCAAAAGGCATCTGGGAATAGGGAGAATTGAGAGGGGTATGGATTATGTGCTGACAAATGAGACTATGTTAATTTGGGATATCTGGTCAGCACGGACAATTTGGACTGAAGGAAAGCAGAAGTGTCATTGTGAAGACTGGACTTTCAGAGCAGCTTTCAAAGATGTTTTGTCCTGACTGGGAGCAGAAGCTACAATGAAATCATTCATTTGTGAGACAGCAACTGATTGAGTGAGGACATTCAGGATATTGGTGGAAAGTGGGAATTTGTTGCAATGTGGAGTTGAAGTGATTTAAGTAAAGTGTGCTGAGCAGGGAGCCTGGTGAAGGGTTATGTGAGTTTTTGTTTTAAACTGCTCATTTCTTTCAGCATCCAAAATTGTATTTCCAATGCTGTCCATCAGTGGGAGTGGTGAATCAGCAACTGGTATCATTAGAAGCCTTATGATTTTCAGTACTGCAGGTATAGCATTTTCTCATCAGCTTTGTAAAGATTACTGGCAGCAGCGGGAGGCGTGGGCAGGATTCACTAGAAATGATAAAGCAGTTAGATAACACATGTACAAGAGGGCAGGGTGGGACTTGTCTTTCGATTTGCAGAAGGTGGGAGGTTCTGGTGCTGTGGTCCATTGCAAACACAACTGCGGTAAATCATAGAATCACTACAGCGTGAAAGCAGGCCATTCATCCCATCAAGTCCACACTGACCCATCCGACGAGCATGCCACCCAGACCCACCCTATCTAGTTGTTTCTATGGTGGGTGAGACTAGGTCACAAGATTAGGAGGAGTAGGCTTAAGACAGAGGAGAAGGAACTGCTTTTCCCAG
>NW_025187784.1:0-3052 GCF_004010195.1 Chiloscyllium plagiosum | reverse complement strand
CTTATAGAAACATATAAAATTACGAAGGGAATAGATAGGTTAGAGGTAGAGAGGGTGTTTCCACTGGCCGGTGAAACTGGGACAAGAGGGTGTAGCCTCCAAATGAGGAGGGGGGGAGCAGATTGAGGAGGGACCTGTTCTCCCAGAGGGTTGGGAATCGGTGCAATGCAGTGGAAGTGGTTGAGGCTTCCTCAGGAAATATTTTTAACGCTGAGATCGATCATTTTTGGAACTGTAAAGGGATGAAGGGGGAAGAGGGCGGGAGCTGAGTCCATAAGAGAGATCAGCCATGACCCTGTTGAAGGGCGGGGGCAGGCTTGAAGGGGGTCAGACGGCCTACTCCAGCTCCAAGTCCTTATGTGTTAAGGTTCACCACGGGCGTGCCCCATTGCACCAAACATTGGCCTTGTGCAAGTGGCTTTGTCTGTCAGTTCATCTGACTGAATGATAAGCCCATAATGATGGTGTTCAGACTCTTACACAACCCAAACTGAAAACCTGCTGCAGATCGGGTTAAAGGTGGAAATGATGAACCGGTCCACCTCCAGACTGCTGGAATGCAAATCCTTTTTTTAAAAAACTGCTATGACGCGATAATGAGTGCAGCGGTTCAAACCATCGCCTCCTGTCTCTGGGAGCTGTCAAGGCAAGCTTCTGTGGCATTAGCCACAGTGTTGCTTTCGGCCTATTCCAGAGATCTGCCTTGACTCGAACAATGTTCAGTGGCTGGGAGATACCTGATGTCTTTATTCCCTCAATATAGCTCCAACCCTCCCTCCTCAGCAGCGTCGTGCATTTGTTGAGTTTGGTTAATCATAACGCTGCTGGTGCCACTACCTAATGAAGAGCTGCCGTCACATTGAGGTTGTACAGGACATGCATTCGCCATGTTAAATTGCCCCATAGTGTTCAGGGATGTGCAGGTTAGGGTGGATCGGCCATGCTAAATTACCCATAGTGCTCAGGGATGTGCAGGTTAGGTGCATCAGTCAGGGGAAATTGAGAGTAATGGGTCTCGGTGATTTACTCTTCGGAGGGTCGGTGTGGACTCTTTGAGACGAAGGGCCTGTTTCCAAACTGTTGGGAATCTGTAATTCTATGGATTCTGTGAAACAGACCCTTCGGTCCAACCCATCGGGCCAACCAGATATCCTAACCTAATCTTGTCCCATTTGCTAGCACTTGGCAAATTATCTCTCCAAATCCTTCATATATATGTCCTCATCCAGATGCCTTTTAAAAGCTGTAATTGTACCAGCCTCCACCACTTCCTCTGGCAGCTCATTCCATACACATACCACCCTCTGTGTGAAAAAGTTGCCCCTTAGAGTCCCTTTTAAATCGTTCCCCTCTCACCCTAAACCTATGCCCTCCAGTTCTGGACTCCCCTACCTTTGGGGAAAAAAAAGACTCTTCACCCAATCCATGCTCCCTCATGATTTTATAAACCTCTATAAGGTCACCCCTCAGCCTCCAATGCTCCAGGTAAAACAGCCCCAGCCTCTATCTGTAGCTCAAACCCTCCAACATCCTTGTAAACCTTTTCTGAACCCTTTCAAATTTCACAACATCTTTCCGACAGCAGGGAGACCGGAATTGAATACAGTATTCCAAAAAGTGGCCTGACCCATGCCCTGTACAGCCAAAATCTATCCATCATCTACAAGGCCCAAGTCAGGAGGGTGTGAGGGAATACTCCCCACTTGCCCTGGATGGGGTGGGGGGCATCTCCAACAACACTCGAGAAGCTCGACACCATCCAGGGACAGAGCAGCCCCCGCTCGATTGTCCCCACACCCACAAACCCCCACTCACTCCACCCCACCCCCGACGCTCAGTAGCAGCAGTGGGTAGCATCTACAAGATGCACTGCAGCAACTCCCCAAGGCTCCTCAGACAGCACCTTCCAAACCCCACGACCACTTCCGCCCTGAAGGACAAAGGCAGAAGGTACTTGGGAACACCACCCCCCTGCAAGTTCCCCTCCGAGCCTCTCACCGTCCTGAGTTAGAAATACACCACTGTTCCTTCACAGCCATTGGGTCTGAATCCTGGGACTCCCTCCCTCAAGGCATTGTGGGTCAACCCACAGCAAGTGGACTGCAGTGATTCAAGAAGGCAGCTCATGCCACTCCCCACCCCCAAAAACTTTCTCAAGGGGCAAATAGGGATGGACTATCAATGCTGGCCCAGCCAGTGACATCCAAGTCCCACAAATGAATAAAATAAAGACCTCCCAACTTCTATACTCAATGCACTGACCAATAAAGGCAAGCATACCAAACACCTTCTTCACTGTCCTGTCTATTTGGGACTCCTCTTTGAAGGAACTAGTCTATTTGGGATCCTCTTTGAAGGAACTAACCTGCAACACTGCACCATTGGTGCCATTACCGCCAAATAGGCTGGTTGTCCAGAATGGGCAGGGAGTGGTCAAAGTGCCAGGTTTGGCATCAGATACCCGGACAGACCAATGTCACATCAGGTAGGACCCTTCTTCGCAAAGAGCTTGGTGTGAAAAAAAAATTCCGGCATTTGCTCTGGACATCTATTGAGAAGAGCTACGTTGGGAATAAGGCTGAGAGTCCCGTCGGCCATCTTGGACACTCAAGGCTCATTTTAAGTACCGGAGGAAAATGCGTGAGGTGATAATCTTTCGAGGTCACGGTGTATAATTACTTGGTAACCAAGCAAGTGAGTACCTCTGAATTCTAGTTGTAATCAAATATTGTAATAACAGCAACCCTTATCTCCTTTTATCTAATTTGTGACCTTTTCTCTGATAAATTGCAAATATCATTGATTACTGATAGGTACTTGCATTAACCATTAACCAAATCTCATTATATTATGTTGATATGAACATACTGTACATTCACTGGGCTGTGAATCATGTAAAAGTCCTTTTGCACCTTTTCCTATAGCTGTCTTGCCCTTTTAAGGGGGTCTGGAGTCACATGGGGGGTTGTTCGACTCAAGAGTGCAGGGAGGGCTGCTGTTCACGCATGAACAATGGTTGATAGCTCCCATCTGTTTTGGAGGAGAGCCTCTG
>NW_025187783.1:0-3052 GCF_004010195.1 Chiloscyllium plagiosum | reverse complement strand
AATGGCGGAGCAGACTTGATGGGCTAAATGACCGAATTCTGCTCTTATATTTGTGAACTTTTGAACTCTGGAGCAGCCAGGACTTGAACCCGATCTCGAGTTAGGGTCACTACCTCTGCGCTACAAGACATCCATAAAAATATCAAATCCTCCAGTCTCCTGAGTCACAGGTGGGGATACTAACCACTATACTACCGAGGATGCTGGACAGTTGCAAGATGGTGGAGATAGAGATGGAGAGTGGGTGGGTGTTTCAGGAACTATTATTGACATCATAGTCTGAATGGCCTCCTTATGTACTGTAACATTCTAAAACATTCTAAGCCAGCAAATGATCTGACCTGTGCCACACAAGCACAGTCCCCTGGGAAGTTACCAGAGGTATGTATGGGCTGTAGGAAGAGATCCAATTCCCTGCTTAATCTGGAATGTAATGCTCTCTTGCATACCAGGGAGCGGTGATCCACTTGCTCCACATGTCATTCAAACCCAAATACATCATTGACTTCCTACTGGACAGAAAGGATTAAACTTCTCAGCAACAACTGCCTTAAAAAAAACATTCAATCTTTATAGTCGTAGCGAAAATCACAGTTTTCAAAACTGTGGACCAATACCACCGACCAGGTAACAATGGTTGCTGTGGGGCTCACAGTGATGACTGAGGGGCCGTCCTTTTAGATGCTCGGTTGTTTCTGTATTGTTTTATTAGATTAGATTCCCTACAGTGTAGAAACAGGCCCTTCAGCCCAACAAGTCCACACTGACTCTCTGAAGAGTAACCCATCCAGACCCATTGCCCTCTGACTAAGCACCTAGCACAATGGGCATTTTAACATGGCCAATTCACCTGACCTGCACATCTTTGGACTGTGGGAGGAAACCGGAGCACCTGGAGGAAACCCACGCAGACACGGGGAGAATGTGCAAACTCCACACAGACAGTCGCCCGAGGCTGGAATTGTTGATGGGCTTGGCCTCATGGACTGCTCTCTGAAGCCAGATTTAAAAGAAGTTTTGAAAATCATACCCAGAAAAGACAGTGAAAAACTGTTCACCATGGTAAAAGCATTGAGAATAAGAACACAAATTTAAAGTTGATGACAAGAAAAAAAAATGTGATGTGAGAAAGAAATTTCACACAGTGAGTAAATATATCTGGAAGACATTGCATAGAGAAGTGGTTGAAACAGGTTCAATTTAGGGCATTGGACAATTATTTGATGACAAGCAATGTACCAGTTTCCAAGGAAACATCAGGAAAATGGCACAAGGTCAGAAAGCTCATTTAGAGAATTGCATGGACACAATGGGCTGAATGGTCTGCTTCTGTGATTAGTATTTAAGTGGATCATAATTGCTTATCAGGTCTCCGTCAGTTATGAACATCAGGCTAACATCTGCTATTTTGTACGGTCAGTCAGGGAGGATCCGTCAGATTGATGTTGTATAATGATTCATGATTGGGGAACTGCAGGGATTGGGACTAGGACCCCAGGTATTCACAGTATATGTCAGTGATTTAGATGAGAAAACTAATTGGAATGTATCACAAATTGCAGATGACACAAAGCTGGGTGGAAGGGTGAGCTGTGAGGAGGATGCAATGTTATTTGGACAGGTTGAGTGAGTGGGTAAATGTATGGCAGGTGCAGTTTAGTGTGGATATATGTGAGGTTATCCACTTTGGTAGCAAAAATAGAAAAAACAGATTATTTGAATAACTGTAACCTGGGAGATGGGAATGTTCACCAAGAACTAATCCAAGATGGAGGCTGAGAAAATTTGTAGCTGTAAGAGCTGCTCTTTTTAAAGATATTTTCAGTGTTGGAGGCGATTTCCTTGAATTTCAGGAGCAGCACTTACTGTTTTATATACTGTTGCATTGTTTTGGAACTTTGGAGTAAAAAAATCAAGTCAACAGCACTTTTAAAAGAGAGAAAGACAGCTAAAGGCAGCGAGCACATGGTCTGAAAGAGAGAAAGATAGAGAAAATCCTACACTGCTAGCTGACACAGCAGTGAATCTATGTAGTTACTGCCTTTGTTGTTTGAAATCATGTATCTCTGGACATTGGAGTGCATCTAGGAAAAATTAACATACAGCAAAATTCACAAGTGGTCTTGGTGGGATCTGTATGGGAGAGCTCACAGCACAGGAACAGATAAGTGCATAGTTTTTAATGTGCAGCCTTGCTGTACGTCTGCGGTAGTGAATAGAGTGGGTTCTTTCTTGATTATTTGTTTTGAGATTTTAGAAGCTCACCAGCGGGTCCAGAACAGGGAGCGGCCAATCACCTGCTCCGAATGCAGGAAGAAATTCATTGATTCTTCCAGCTTGCAGACGCACCAGTGAGTCCACACCGGAGACAGCCTGCTCACCTGCTGTCAGTGTGGGAAGGGCTTTACCCCCTTCTCCCACCTGTGGAGGCCATTGCAGGGTGATTGAAGGAATGACAGCCGAGTGCCATTATCGACTGGACGATCAACCCAGCTTTGGGGACTCCTGGGTTCGAATCACACTGTGGCAGATGGCAGAATTCGAATTCAGTCAGAAATCTGGAGTTCAGAATCTAATGATGAAACCATTTTCTGGGGAAAAAATATCCCATGAGATTCACTGATGTCAGAGTCTGTCTGTATCCCAATTTTGAGTCAGACTGGTTCTATTTCCATCGTAGAATTTATAACATATTACATGGATAGACTGTCTGAAGATTGTGCGTTTTTTGAGCAAAATAGAATGTACTTGCAATTAAAATCCTGCAATTGCAAATTCACACCATAGACTGATGTGTGTGTCTGGGTATGTGCGTGCTTGGTAAAGTGTGTGAATAATGGAGTATAAGCCTGTGAGAGGGTGTGTGTATGTGTGTGTGTCTGAGTGCGAGCATGAGTGTGAGAGTGAGAGTGAGAGAGAGAGAGTGTATAGTGTAGTGGGGTCACCTGTAGTGTGACATGAACCCAATGTCCCAGTTGAGGCCACCCTCATGGGGTTCCAAATTTGGATATCAGCCTCCGCTCAGCTACCAGAAATGATTAAGCAGTTACAC
>NW_025187782.1:2453-3052 GCF_004010195.1 Chiloscyllium plagiosum | reverse complement strand
CCCTTTGATGCTCTACAGCCCAATGTTAAAACCACTGTCCCCCCCCCAACAAAGCAGCCAAAACATGAGGGTCTCTGTCTCACTGCCTCTCTCCTGCTCTCTTTCCCTGTCCCTCTCTATCTCTCCCTCTCTCTGTGTGAAAGGACCTTCCTGAGGAACTGGTGGATGTGGGTGCAGTTACAACATTGAATGGGGAAGGTTTGAAGGGATATGGGGCAGGAGTGGGACTAGTGCAGTTTCGGATAAGGGCTGGCACAGACCGGTCGGGCTGAAGAGTCTGTTTCCGTGCTGTTTGTCTCTCGCTCTCTCTTTTTCTCTCTCTCACTCTCTTTACCTTGCGCTGTCTCTCTCTCATTCTTTCTCTCTCTCTCTATACCTTGCTCTCTCTCTCCTTAACTTGCGTGCTCGCTCTCTCTCTCTCTCTCTCTCTCTTACCTCGCTCTCTCTCTACCTTGTTCTCTCTCTTTGTTTACCTTGCGTGCGCTCTCTCTCTCCTTACCTTGCTCACACTGTCTCTCTCTCTCTGTCTCTGTCTCTGTCTCTCTCTGTCTCTGTCTCTCTCTGTCTCTGTCTCTGTCTCTCTGTCTCTCTGTGTCTCT
>NW_025187782.1:0-1048 GCF_004010195.1 Chiloscyllium plagiosum | reverse complement strand
ATACCCCGGGAGGGAGTTACAGACTGGAATCTAATCGAGGGGTTCGGGATGGTTTATATACAGAATAACAGATACCTGGGAGGGAGTTACAGACTGGAATCTAATCGAGGGGTTCGGGGTGGTTTATATACAGAATAAGATATCCCAGGAGGGAGTCACAGACTGGAACCTAATCGAGGGGTTGGGGTGGTTTATATACAGAATAACAGATACCCCGGAGGGAGTTACTGACTGGAATATAATCAAGGGGTTCGGAGTGGGGCTTATATACAGAATAACAGATACCCCGGGAGGGAGTTACAGACTGGAATCTAATCGAGGGGTTCGGGGTGGGGTTTATATACAGAATAACAGATACCCCGGGAGGGAGTTACAAACTGGAATCTAATCGATGGGTTCGGCGTGATGTATATACAGAATAACAGATACCCCGGGAGGGAGTTACTGACTGGAATATAATCAAGGGGTTCGGGGGTGTTTATATACAGAATAACAGATACCCCGGGGAGGGAGTTACAGACTGGAATCTAATCGAGGGGTTCGGGGTGGTTTATATAGAATAACAGATACCCCGGGAAGGAGTTACAGACTGGAATCTAATTGAGGGGTTCGGGGTGGGGTTTATATACAGAATAACAGATACCCCGGGAAGGAGTTACAAACTGGAATCTAATCGATGGGTTCGGCGTGATGTATATACAGAATAACAGATACCCCGGGAGGGAGTTACTGACTGGAATATAATCAAGGGGTTCGGGGGGGTTTATATACAGAATAACAGATACCCCGGGGAGGGAGTTACAGACTGGAATCTAATCGAGGGGTTCGGGGTGGTTTATATACAGAATAACAGATACCCCGGGAGGGAGTTACAGACTGGAATCTAATTGAGGGGTTCGTGGTGGGGCTTATATACAGAATAACAGATACCCCGGGAGGGAGTTACAGACTGGAATCTAATCGAGGGGTTCGGGATGGTTTATATACAGAATAACAGATACCTGGGAGGGAGTTCCAGACTGGAATCTAATCGAGGTGTTCGGGGTGG
>NW_025187781.1:0-3052 GCF_004010195.1 Chiloscyllium plagiosum | reverse complement strand
GAAACATTTCTTCCATGCGAGATGATCAGTCCCCTCAGGCAACTGACAAGCTTCTTGTTTGAAACTCTGAGCTGATGAATTCCCCGAAATGCTGCCTTATTCCTGTTTGGAAGCTCCTTGGGGAGATTGGTGTTCCACTATGACTCTATTTCGCAGCTTTTGTTTTGCTGTTTTCCAATTTTCTGTCAATGAGCAATTTAATTACAATAACAAGCTTAATGCCAATTATCAAGGAATGTTATTGCTCAGTACATCATAATGAAATAAGTAAAAAACACAGAATCTGGAATTTTACAGCAATAACACTGTCCACTCAAACACGATGAGTTCTATCCCTATATTATAAACTATTTCAACCAATGCTGCATCACGATAGTTTATTCTAAGTATGAAAATATTTTTCAGAACTGTTCTCCTTTACTCTTGTCTATAGTTCCATGGTTTGTACTTAACACCATACTTAAACAGTGACACGACGTTCGCCAACCTTCAGTCTTCCAGCATCTCACCTGTGACTGTCGATGATACAAATATCTCAGTAAAGGCACAACAATCACTTCCCTAGCTTCCCACAGAGTTCCAGGGTACACCTGATCAGGACCTGGGGATTTATCCACTTTTATATGTGTGAAGATATCCAGCACTTCCTCCTCTCATATGGATCTTTTTCAAGGTGTGACCATCTATTTCCCTCCATTCTATATCTTTCATGTCCTAGTCCACAGTAAACACTGACGCAAAACACTCATTTATTATTTCCTCCATCGCCAGCATCGCCACGCAATGGCCGCCTTTTTGATATTGAGGGGCCCTATTCCAGAACATAGAACATAGAACAATGCAACGCAGAACAGGCCTTTCGGCCCTCAATGTTGCGCCGAACTATGAACTATTCTCAGCTCATCTCCCTACACTATTCCATCATCATCCATGTGCTTATCCAAGGATTATTTCAATCTCCCTAATGTGGCTGAGTTACGTACATTGGCAGGTAGGGCATTCCATGCACGTACTACTCTCTATTTGATGAACCTGCATCTGAGATCATCTTAAATCTATCAGCCTTCAATTTGTAGTTTTGTCCCCTCATACAAACTGACATCATCATCGTAGGAAAAAGGTTTTCACTGTCTACCCTATCTAACCCCCTGATCCTCTTGCATGTCTCTATCAAAACTCCCTTAGCCTTCTTCTTTCCAATGAGAACAGCCTCAAATCTCTCAGGCAACATACTGGTAAATCCCCTGCACAACTTTTCCAATGCTTCCACATTACCTTTCCAAACGCACATACTCGAGATAACCATTTGCTCTGATATCTAAAATTGTCCACAAAGTCCAGACACATGCAATTTCAAACGCAATGCCACCAGCCCAGCAACAGCTTGTCATGTTGACAAATATCGTCTGGAGAACCGTACCTTCAACGATCGGACACTGTGCTCCTTGGTACTCACAGACCTTTGGAGTCATGGTGATATGCTGCTGAGCAACTGCTACGACCCTTATGCCAAATGCATTTGAATTGTAATCTAACAGTGGGATTCTTTTCGCTCCCGAATGACACAGTTATTTTGGTGTCAGCAACAGCTCAGAACTCAGTTGCGCGTTTTGTTCAATGGCTCATGTTGCTTCGCTTGACAGCACATTCAGCAAGTTATCACGCCTTCCTGCAGCATTTGTGAGCGACAGATCAGCTGCTAAGATGATTGCTTCAGACAACGCTAAATCCTACATTTGAAAGTGGAAAAGATGGAAACATTTATAGGCTGAATAGCCTGTCACTATCTTCCCGGGTGCGTCAGAGGCTGGGAGCTGATCTTATAGAGGTTTTTCAATCATGAGGGGCATGAATATGGTAAATAGACAATTTTCTTCCGCTCAGGTGGGGCAGTGCAGAAATAAAGGGTATAGATCTGGTGTGGGAGGGTGAAAATTCGAAAGGCAATGAGACGGCTTCACGCCGAGAGTGGTGAGTGTCTGGAATAAGTTGCCAGATGAGTTGTTGGCGGCTGGTATAATTCCAATACTTTTCAGGAATCTGGACGTGTATTTGAATTGCAAGGGTTTAGAGAGACATGGGGCAAGTGCTTGCAATCGCGGCAGGATCGGTTTAGGAGATCTGTTGGACATGGACGAGTTGGACTGAAGTCTGTGTTGTCCGTGGTGTCCATATCGCATGGCTCTATGATATTGCTGCGCACGTTGCTAACAGGGTGGGAGGGTTATATGATAACTCCAATGTTGATGCATGAGAGTAGAGCCAGCGAATTCATTCCCCTGGAAGGCGTGTGAAAAGTATTGATAGAGATCCAGCAAAATAAAATGAACACATCTTTGATTTGATTTGAAACCTGAACTCTGATTCTCGTCCGAGACTGTGCCTGCTCTGCTTCATACTGCATACATTTCATGTTTTGCATTTGGATTCCCCTTAACTCTGTTTGCTAAATCTCTCTCATGCCCCCCTTTTGCCCTCCTTATTTCTTTCTTAAGTGCACTCCTATTGCCTTTGTTCTCTTCCAAGGGTTCATTCGATCTATCTTGTCTGTACCTGACAGATGCTACCTTGCTTTGTTAACCAAATCCACGATTTCTTTGCTCATCCAGCATTCCCTTCACCTACCAATCTTTCCTCCCAACCTGACACGAATATGCTGTCTCTGGACTCTCGTTATCTCAATTCTGAAGGCTTCCCATTTTCCAACTATCCTTTCACCTGTGAATATCTGCCCCAATCAGCTTTTGAAAGTGGATGCCTACTATAATCATAATTTGCCTTCCTCCAGTTTAGAACTTCAACTTTTAGATCAGGTCGACCCTTTTCCACCACTATTTTAAAACTAATAATATTATGATTACTGGCCCCAAAGTGCTCCCCCACTGACAGCCCAGTTGCTTGCCCTGCCTTATTTCCCTACATTCGGTCACATTTTACACCTTCTGTAATATGTGCATCCAGATAGTTAATCAGAAAGTTTTCGACTACATACTTAATAATTTCCTCTCCATTTAAACCATTAACACTTTGGCAGTCCCAGTCAATGGTTGGA
>NW_025187780.1:2027-3052 GCF_004010195.1 Chiloscyllium plagiosum | reverse complement strand
AAACTCAAACCAAATCAGGGTTAACAAAAAGGATAACCGCCCTTTCATTGTACAAGCATTTTAGAAAAAAACGTCTCAAACCCTTTTCCCTGATTGTTGCCTTTGCCAGTATCTGTTAGCCATTAGCAAAGTCCCTAACCCCAGATGAATCCGAACCTCTGCCTTTTACAACCTCTCTTCAAAAAAAAAAGAACAACATCTTCTTCAAAGGAGCAGCATTGTCACAACAGAGAGCACCTGAACTGAAGCATTTGTATTGAAAGGCCATACAGTTAGCAGGCTAAGACAACAGGTGTTTCAATTTAGCCAATCAATTTAAACCAGGCCCTTTGGCTTCCAAAAACCTGTTAAATTTCAATCTGATGGTTTTGAAAACAGAGGAACAATCCTATCTTAAAAAAGAAAGATATGTCATCAAGGGTACAAAAGAAGGGGGCAGTTGGACAGAAGCCCAGAGCTAAACAAGGAACAAAGAAAGCTACAGCACCGGACCAGGTTCTTTGGCCCTCCAAGCCTACACCAATCCAGATCCTCTATCTAACCCTGTTGCCTATTTTCTAAGGATCTGTATCCCTCTGCTCCCTGCCCTTTCATGTATCTGTCTATCTTAAATGACATTATCATGTCCGCCTCTACCGCCTCCGGTGGCAATGCGCTCCAGGCACCCACCACCATCTGCATAAGGAACTTGCCATGCAAAACTCCCTTAAACGTTTCCCCTCTCACCTTGAACTTGTGACCCCCCTAGTCATTGAGTCTCACTCTCTGGGAATAAAAGCTTCTTGTTCTCTTCTTAAATTAGATACACTATAGTATGGAAACAGGTCCTTCGGCCCTACAAGTTCACACCAACCCTCTGAAGAGTAACCCACCCAGACACATTCTCCTACCCTTCATTTACCCCTGACCTGGCAATTTAGCATCACCAATTCACTTGACCCACACATCTTTGGATTGTGGGAAGAAACTAAAGCACCTGGAGGACAATCGGAGACGGGGAGAATATGCAAACTCCACACACTCGC
>NW_025187780.1:0-1832 GCF_004010195.1 Chiloscyllium plagiosum | reverse complement strand
ATCCTTCCTGGAGACACAATTTGCAGGTGTTCAGTGTTATGGACCAGGCCAGATCCCCTCAAAACATTCTAGGAAGGTAGCCCAGACCCTAACTTTTTTTAGTTGTTTTCGGCAGAGGTATCTCAGGAGTGATATCGTTGGTCAAATCACTTGGCTTCCAGGAAAACAATTTATTTACACACTGCTGAATGAAACCTTCGTGACCACTCCATTGACCTGTGTTGCCACCTTCAGGGTACAATCGACTGAACACCCAGATCTCTAACTCCCCCTCGCGAGAGCCAAGAGTCCTCAGTTCTATTGAGAGGGGGAAATTGGCCGACAGTCATCTCTATATTAGAGAATGCATCAATTAAAAAAAAACTGAGAAGGGCATTCCTGACAGAAGATTCAACAGAAGGCGGCACAGAGTATTCCAAGAGACATTTAACCTGGCTGTAATCTGAGAGACTAAATTCCATTTTTTGTTACGAGAGGGAATCATATTTATTGGATCAGCATATCATGAGAATCTTGTTTCATTCCAGAACATTCAGTAGTTAGAAGGGATTTATTTGATTTGTTAATAGTTTAGTTCATCTGTTCACCGTTACTGTTGGATAAATAAATGGATTTTTGTTGATTTTAAAGTGTCAGGGATTTATTTTTAAACATTAGAGCAGGTTACACCACTTTTCACATTAATTTTACAGATTATAGGGGCGATGCGCTTCTCTTTGGGTGTTTCGGTTTGAGATCTCTGGTGGGGTGAGGGTTGGTGTCTAACAGTATTGACGTGATGTCATGCTGAATGCAGTGGAGTCAATACTAATCCCAGCCTCTTGCTCTGGTTGTGGGTGAATTAATTTGGCCACTGACTCAAACAACACACAGAACCAACTGCTGAAACAATGATTCACACTTCATTGCACGCAGCAACCAAAACTAAAACCCCTCAAGTAAGCAAGTTCAGTCTCACCGCTGCCACCCTCCCCCCACCCGGCTATCACCTGATTGCTGGCAGAATTTAATCGAGTTTCCATCGACAGTGCCCATCTCTGGAAGGGTCAAGGGGTTTGACGCAATATTGTTCTTCCAATACTGCTGCTGCATCATTCTGGAGCGAGAACGTAGAACAATACAGCACAGTTCAGACCCTTCAGCCCTCGATGTTGTACCAGCCTTTTATCCAACTTGAAGATGAGACTAGCCTGCATTCCCCTCAATTTGCTGCCGTCCATGTGCTTGTTCAGCAGTCGCTTAAATGTCCTTAAATGTATCTGACTCTCATTCCAACCCTGGAAGTGCATTCCATGCACTCACCATTCGGAGTAAAAAACCTACTTCGGACATCTCCCCGAAACCCTCTTCCAATTACCTTAAAATTATGCCCTGTCATTTCTGACCTGGGGAAAAAGTCTCTAGCTATTCATTCTATCTATGCCTCTCAACATATAGTACACCTCTATAAAGTCACCTCTCATCCTTCTTCGTTCCAATGAGAAAGGCCCTAGCTCCCCCAACCTAAGACATGCCCTCCATTCCAGGCAGCATCGAGGTAAATGTCCTCTGTACCCTCTCTCAGCTTACACAGCTTCCTGTTGTGGTTCTGTTCACCGAGCTGGGAATTTGTGTTGCAGACGTTTCGTCCCCTGTCCAGGTGACATCCTCAGTGCTTGGGAGCCTCCTGTGAAGCACTTCTGTGATGTTTCCTCTGTCATTTTCCCTGCACATCTTCCCTAAAATTAGGTGACTAGAAGTGAACACAATATTCCAAGTGTGATCTAACCAGTACACCATACAGCTGCAGCATAACCTTGCAGCTCTTAAGCTCAATCTCCCTGCTAATGTAA
>NW_025187779.1:1994-3052 GCF_004010195.1 Chiloscyllium plagiosum | reverse complement strand
ATATATTTTGTTGACATTGCGAATAATTCCGTGTATTTTCTGATTGCATTACTCTGCCTCGAACAACCCGACTGAATTAAACTTGGAGTCAATGAAGCCAATTATCTATATTCTCTGGGAATCTCCACAGGGACATTCAGATTGCAGCATTTTCAAAGATTTTGTGTACAGTTTGGGTAAACAAATTCTGGCAGCTATCCACGTCAGAACACTGATGAGGTAGAATATGATGATACTGAATTGTTAAATAATACAATTGGATAATTTATGTGAATCAATGATTTTTTTTGTTGCAAAAGTATGCAGCATTTTATGAAATAATATGTGCAATACACTCCATTAAAATCCATTTCAAATCATACAGAACAGAAAAGGCAAAGTGACCATAGTCCTGATCTCTCATTAGACAGAGGTCACTGATGGTGGTTTAACCTGAAGATCACGACATCTCAGACAAAGGGAAAGGTTGAGTAGGAGAGTCCTTCTTGGTAACCTCAGCCAAGGTGCCATTTGAACTTGTTAGTATTACAAGTCAGCTGCCCTGCCAACTGACCTAAACCAATGGCTCATAGTGTTCAGGGCTATGCAAGTTAGGTGCATTAGGCTGGGGTAAATGTAGAGTAGTAAGGTAGGGGAATGGGTCTGGATGGGTTACTCTTCAGAGGCTCAGTATGGACTTGTTGGGCCGAAGGGTCTGTTTCCACATTGTAGGGATTCTGGAAAAAAAAGGCATTTGTGATTGTTGGCCCTTATTTCAAGGAGGTTGGAGTATAAAAGTAGGGAAGTCTTCCTGTAACTGTACAAGGTGCTGGTGAGACTACATCTGGAGCACTGTGAACAGTTTCAGTCCCTTTATTTAAGGAAAGGCATCATTCCATTGCAGGCAGTTCAGTGAAGATTCACTCGGATGGTCCCGAGAATGGATGGATTGTCTTATGAACAAACATTAAACTGTTTGGGACTGTACTCACTGGGATTCAGAAGAATGAGCCGTGAGCTCATTGAAACATAGGCTTTGACAGGGAAAATGCAGGGAGGATGTTTCCTCTCATGGGAGG